>NC_090809.1:13177500-13473106 GCF_036512215.1 Solanum lycopersicum | reverse complement strand
TTTCTGTAGCTTGTAGTAGCAGTTTGTGGGCTGCATTTTTAGACTTGACAGTCCACCATTGTCATAGGAGCTGCTGTAGTGAAGAGTGGTCCAGCTGTAGGCCTGCACTGCCTGCAAAATAATTCCGAACCTTGGCTGCAAAGTGTCCTGAATTCAATGTATGTTTTATGTTATCCATACCTTCATTATCAAGACAACAAAAACAATGTGATGGCTCAATGCCAAAGTTAGTCAATCTTTCATTAGTAGGGAGTTTACCCCTTAGGGTTATCCAAAAAAGATAAGAAGATTTAAAGGGAATGTTTTTATGCCATATCATTGAATTGAATTTATATCAAACTCTTTTGTTCCTGATTTCCTCCCATGCCGAAGAAAAACTAATGGTTCCACGGTTATTGAATTTCCAAACAGCTTTGTCAAGCAGAAAATGTTGTGGAGAAATCTCTACAGACAAAATGTTGGAGAATTGACTGGCAGGAGCCTGTTCTATCTGTTTACTCCAACTCCACTTCCTTTCTTCCCAGAATTCTGCCACGATTGAGTAGTTAAATCTGTTGCTATTGGTGGTGGGATGAGCTACTGGCCCTCTGCCAAGCCAATTATCCCACCAAAAGGAATAATTTCCAGCTTGAAGGTTCCAATGGATGTGCTGCTCAATATGATTTCTATTCATTAACATATGTTTCCAAGTCAATGACTCTCCAGTATCCCATTTTTTCTTACAGGGTCTGATCTTTGACAATACTTTTCTCTCAAAAAATCTCCACACAGAGTTTGTTTTGTTCAGAAGATCCACCACTATTTGAATTTGAAGGATTTGCAAATATCGTGTAAGTTTTTCATTCCTATCCCCCCTTCATCATACGGGTAGCTTAGATTTTCCATGAAACCCAATGATACCTCTTTCTATCACTCTTGCCTTTTCAGAAAAAGTCAACTATAAGCCCTTGGATTTTCCTGAGTACTGCGGCTTGAGGTGTCACTGTAGAAAGAAGGTGGATAGGGAGATCATGTAGAACATGTTTTGTAAGAATTGCCTTGCCTCCATAGCATAATTGTTTGGTTTTCCAACCTGTAATCCTTCAAATAACCTTGTTGAAAAATAAGAGAAATATATATTCCTATGCCTACCAAAAAAAAGGGCAATCAAGGTAATTAATTGGCCCCTATTTTTGTTTGAAACCTGTCAGCCTCTTAACTCTATTTCTAAAGCTATTGAAAGCATTAGAGTGTAGTATAAAGTGGCTTTTGGCTTCATTGATGAGTTTCCCAGGAGTATCTTCATACTCTTTTAAAGATGCCATTAGGAGTTTCACAGTCCAGCATCTTGCAGATGTGAATAGAATTAAGTAATTAGCAAAACTCAAATGATTCACTCTAGTCCCTCTCAACAAATTTCTTTCTTTGACTGAACAGTGAGAGTGTTTCATAGCCTTTTCATTTTTGGTGAAATTTCCACATACCTGTACCTATAACTTCCTCGCCCAGTATGTTTTAACTATTTCCATGAATTGAGAGTTATCCATCCAACAGTTGAGAAATCTGAAATACTTGATGTGATCAGTTGCAGTGGAAATCATTTCCATGAAAAGAGGACAATGGTAAGATCTAGTAGATGACAAGTGAGTTAGAGTGGTTTGAGGAACTTTTCCAACCAAGAATCATTTACCATATCCCTGTCAACTCTCTTAAAAATTCTATGATTAATGCCCCTCTTGTTGGACTAAGTGAATTTATTACAACTAAAACCAACGTCCAAATGGCCACAGACTTCAACGACAGCAATAAAATCCATACTCTTCCTCAGGTTATAGGGTACCCCTCCAAATTTTTCCTCCACAAAAGTTATAACATTGTAATCACTAACAGTACACCAAGGATTGTAATTCAAAGTAGTTTGTTGAATCATTTTTTCCCAAAGAGTTCTCCCGAGGTGATCTTTGCATTTTGCATAAACCAAAAATTGTTGTTGCAATTCATTGTGTTTCATGTTGCAAGTGATTTTCTATTAATCTTCATCAAGAATATTACAGCCAATATCATTGCTCCAAAAAACATAAATTTTACGATTACAATTACTAGTAGAATTTTCCAAATTTAATTGAGCCTTAAAGCATTGAACTTGCACACTATCAGAGAAAGGTTCCAAAATAGTGATAACAGATAGTTGGTGAAAATTTCTGAGCATCTTGAGTCTCTTCAACACCCCTTAAGTGTTGATCCTCCAAATATTCCAAATGACTGTACTAGTCATTGGGAAGATCTGAGGAAAAGAGCCTGGTGTTAGGTCTCCTAGAAGTGGCAGTCTTAATATCTTGTTTCTTACAATGGAATTTGTCATGTTGGAACCATCATAGGGATAAGCATTGACTTTGCGCTACCTGTTGAATCTCCTCTTTTAGGTCCTGATCATTATGAGGAGTAAAGGCCTTAATAATAGCCACACTATTCTAATCATCCTCATCAGGTTCATATAAAGAATGGTTGTCCCTATCAAACTCTTCCTCAGAATTATCCACTACATACTCATCAGGTGCATTATTAATCTTTCACACTTGTTATCTCTTATAGGGGGTTCAACAAATGGAGGAGTAATGTATTGAGCATGCAGAGGAAGAATATCCACCCCTTGATTGTCATCAACCATAATGAACTTTTTACAAGCTTCTTCCTCTATTTCATGTTCCTACTCACTTTCATTACCTTGCTGTTTATTCTTTCTCCTTTTAGCTGCATCCCGTTTTTCTTTACTAGGCTTGTTTTTTCTCTATGGAGTGCTTTTCGGAGTACTAGTATCCATTTGTTTCCCTTTATTTTTATTTTACTCTTTTTCAATTTGCTTTGTTCCCTTGTTTTTTTCCTGCCTGTTATTTCTGTTCTGCATTTGTTTTTGACAATGTTGATATTCCCTTTGTTGTTGTATGCTTATGTAATTGGATCTAAGCTCTGAAATATGGTAAATATCCAACCCCTCATGCAGAACATGAGGCAAACTCCCCCCTTTGGTAACCCCTTCCTTCAAGTTAGCGGTTTTCTCTTGACACCCCCATCCATTCCTCCAATGACTTCAACAGTACAACCAGCATCGACAACAATAATTTTTGGGGTGATGGGGACTTTGGAGAATTGTGTCAATATCTATGCTCTTATGATTGAAGACTGCTACTTTTGTTCCTTGTTTGTGTTGAGATTTTTTTTGACAGTTGATGTCTTTGCATTTTCATTCTTTTGTTGAACATACTGAGTTGTTGTTTTCCAAGAATCGTACTCTCTTGTTTGGTATTTCTCTTGATGTTCCTACATTTCAAGATCAAAAAAAGCATTTTGAGTTTGAATATTAGTTTTACATGATGGTGTCTTTTCCTACTGCAGGCTATCAATGCTCCTTTGCGTTTGAGGTAAAAGAAGCCTCCAAATAGATTTGGAGTTGGATGGATCCTGATTTTTTTAAAGTTTTTTTTGTCTGCCACTCTTCATGTAACTTAGCTTGCTAATCTTAATCCCTTGGATTTAGAGTGTTTTTTCCTTGTTGTTGGCACCTTGTTTGATTGTGGCCATCACCATTCGTGATATCTCCTCTTTTATTTGTTTTAGATGGGATTTTACTGCATTCTAAAAATTACTTATTTCCTGCACCTGAGCATTTGTCTCACCACCATGTTCCTACTCTCCCTTAGATTTTTTCTTTGTTTCCCAGCCCTTCTTCTTTTTAAAATCCTCATCCCTTCTCTTGATTGTAAATTCATGTTCCATATGCCCTTGAAGCTTACAGTACATGCAATAATTATGGATGCCTTCATACTCAATATTTAGCTATCTCCCTTTGTTGGGGGTCTGAGTTCTTGAATCCCATATAAATATGAGTTCGTCTTTCTTTGGTAAGGTTCACCTGCATTTTATTCTTATGGTGTTGCCTCTAGTTCTTTGGGTGGATGGTGAATCTAGAAACAACACCTTCCCTACTGACTCTAGAATAGTATTAAATGGCACCTTGTTATAACATTGCTAAGGTAACATAAAATAGCCACCCAAATAGGCACAATAAGAGTTTCTTCCTCAGGGGTAAAATCTGGGGTCAAGGTTCGTATTCTCATCACTTGCCCTTCAATATTCATTCTAATCTTCGTCCAAAATGTTTGATAATCAAATTCATTGCCGAGATCGATATAAACATGTATAGAGTTGAAATGTGTGACCTTCACACTCTCTGTGAGTTGAGTATGGAGAATAAAACTTTTGTTAACTATTTCCATTTTAGGCATCGTATTAGTGAACTTTCCCACAAGGGTGTACTTACAAACCTCAGCCTATTTCACATAATAGTCATCCTCATCAAAATAAACAGCAGGAATCCCTGTTTAGTCGTATGTATAGGTTCATTTAACACAATAGGAATTTTATCTTTGAACTGATTATATCTCAACATTGCAGCAAAGGATTCCACAACAGTGTAATGTGCAGGTTTAAATCTTTTTTTACTTTTTGCATTATTGTTTGAGTTTTGAGTCTGCTGCTTGCTGTTAGGATATCTAGCAATAGTTTGAACAATATTGGTGCCCTGCGTATTAACTCTATAAGGTTGATAATTAGGCTCATACATGGAGTTCTTTTTGGATATTTCGGGGAAGTTGTAATTGTACTCCACACTTGCTCGATTGGATGGTTTTAAAAAGTTGATGCCTTGTTGATTGTGGGTGCCTTTAGGTTTATCATTTTGTTGATCATCATTCCTTTGAACCTGTAATGATACCTACATCCAACTTCATGCATTTGATTGCTCATTTTCTCCATGTTGCACATCCTTGGTATGTTGATCAAATTTTTGACATGATTGTTGTTGTCTTTGCAGCTGCACATTACCATCTCCCTCCCTATTATAATCTTGGGGAGGTGTTATTTTACTTTACCTGCATTAAAAGAGGTAGTTATGTTGGTCGAATTACTTGTTATACCAAAAGAAAATTTTTATGTGTGTGTGTCATTTGATGAGGTTATTGTGTTCCTCCTCATAGTTCTCCTGTTATTGCGCTGCTGCTCAATCAAATTCTCCTACTGTTGAGTTTTTTTTTTCTTTTTCAATCGTTTTTGCTTCGACTGACTGAGAAACCTCAACTTTGGTGTTTTGTTTGGCCATTCGATAAGAAACAGAGGTCTCCCCTACACTTTTGTTTTTTTCTTATTCTAACTTTGAATTAGGATCAATAAATGATGTTGAATCAATGTTTTTGTTGATTTAATATCTTAATTGATTGGAATTATATGTTAGATTGGTGTTCTTGGCCTCAGAATCAGCATCCTTCAATAATATCCAAGAGTTCCGATGGTTTGAGTTCTCTCTTCACTGTAGTTCTCCCCGGTGATGATTCCTCCATCCATTTCACTTGGGATTATAGTGGGATTAAGCTCATCGTTGGAGAACAAACCCCAGTGGTCGAATACTTATGAGTTTTGCTAGAAGTCTATCGAATATCAATATTCAACTCAGGCGACTCCTTCAGAACACCTTTAATTTGCGCCTCTCCATTTTGTCTGATTGCGTCGGTGGAAATGGCTGATTTTTGGATATATGATAGATCTTGATGCAACGTTTCATTGCCATTAAACTTTCTTCCCGATTCGACCCAGAAAAATCCATAGGAAATATTTTCTTGTTCTCTATCAAATTGCTATTATAAAAATGCAATGTTTATCGAATCTTTGTCTTGCGATTTTGAGGAGTTTCTGAGGTTAGTCTTGGAGCGTGTTACATCGGGGTTTGTTTCCCTTGTCCAGGCGCTCGTTTTTGGTCCGTGGTGTTTACCTTACCAGTGGCGGTGCATGCGCTTGTTCAGCGACGCGCGTATGTGGCTTTTTAGTAGCCGTTGTAGACAGAGGAGAGAACGTCTGTTAGAATGAGGAAATTTTAGGGAGAGAAAAATTCTAGAAAATGATGCGCGATCTTACTTAGTGTTAAAGGTTAGTGCTTAGGGTTAGGGTTAGGGTTTAGGTTATTTTAGGTTTTAGAGTTTGTGTTTTATGATTTGAGGTTTAAAATCTAAGGTCAAGTGATTAGTGTTTGGGTTTTTATTTTTTGGACTTAGAGTTTTTATTTGGACTTAGGTTTAGTCATCAATGTTTAGTATTAGGTTATGGGTTAGGGTTAGGATGTAGGTTTTTTTTAGGTTTTATGATTCATGATTTAGCATTTGAGGTTTAAAATCTAAACTTTAGTATTAAATGTTTGGGTTTTGGTATTATCGGTTTAAATTTTAGTGTTAGGGTGAGGAATATGGTTTTGATTTTTTAGGTTTCAGGGTTTAGGGTTTAGCATTTAAGGTTTATTATCAATATTTTAATGTTTAGTGCTTGGATTTTCGTATTTTGTGCTTAGAAATTAGGGTTTATGGTAGTTAGGGTTAGGGTTATGTTAGGGTTAGGGTTTAAGTTGTTTTTTAGGTTTTAATGTGTGGGGTGATGGATTTCAGTTGTAATATCTATGGTTTATAGTTTACTTTTAGGGTTTTCGTATTTTGGGCTTAGGGTTTAGGGTTTAGGGTTTAGGGTTAGGATTAAAAATACGTTTAGGGTTAGGATAAAAGTTACGATGTAGGTTTTTTAAGATTTTATGGTTCAGGGGTTAAGAATTTTAGGTTTAAAATCTATGTTTAGTATTTAATGTTTGGGTTCCGGTACTTTGTGGGTTAGGGTTTGGGATAGGGTTAAGGTTTGAGTAAAGGTTAGGGTCAAGGTTAGGGTTTGGGTTAGGGTTTAGAGTTTTCTTATGTTTTTAGGTATAGGGTGTAGGATTTTAGGATTAATATCAATGGTTTAGTGTTTGTGATTGGATCTTTGTATTGTGGGCTTGGGGTATAGGGTTTATGGTAAGGTTACAGTTAGGGGTAATGTTAGGGTTAGGGTTAGGGTTAGGGTTAATGTTAAGGTTAAGGTTGTTTTTGACGTTTTAGATTTTGGTCTTAGGGTTTAGAGTTAAGGGTTATGGTTAGTGTTAGGGTTTGGGTTAGGGTTAGGGTTTAGAGTTTTTTTAGGTTTTAGAGTTTGTGGTTTAGGATAAGAGGTGTTAAATCTATGGTCTAGTGTTTAATATTTGGGTTTTCTTATATTGGACTTAGAGTTTTTATTTGGACTTAGGGTTTAGTGTTTAATGTTTAGGATTAGGGTCTGGGTTAGGGTTAGGGTTAAGGTGTAGGTTTTTTAGGTTTTATGATTCATGATTTAGCATTTGAGGTTTCAAATCTATGGTTTAGTATTTAATATTTTTGGCTTATGTTTAGGGTTTTGGTTTTTTAGGTTTTTGGGTTTAGGGTTTAGGATTTGAGGTTTAATATCAATGGTTTAATGTTTAATGCTTGGGTTTTGAAATGAAGATTTATGGTAGCAAGGGTTAGGGTTAATTATAGGTTAAGGTTTTAGGTTTTATTTAAAAAAAATATTTGGGGTTATGGATTTGAGTTGTAATATCTATGGATTATTGTTTAATTTAAGGGTTCTGGTACTTTAGGCTTAGGGCTTAGGGTTAGGCTTACTACTAAGGATAGGGTTAGGGTTACGATAAGAGTAACTATGTAGGTTTTTTTTTGTTTTATGGTTCGGGGGTTAAGCATTTGAGGTTTAAAATCTGTGGTTTCGCATTTAATATTTGTATTTGGGTACTTTGTTGTTTTGGGTTGGGGCTAAGGTTAAAGTTTGAGTAAGGTATAGGATTAAGGTTATGTTTTGGTTAGGGTTAGGGTATTGGGTCTTCTTACGTTTTTGGATTTAGTGTTTAGGATTTGAGGCTTAATATCAATAGTTTAGTGTTTAATGTTTGGTTTTCATATTTTGGGATTGAAGATTAGGGTTAATAGTAAGGTTAGGATTAGGGGTAATGTTAGAGTTAGGGTTAGTGTTAATATTAAAGTTTAGATTGTTTTTTAGGATTTAGATTTTGAACTTAGGGTTAAGGGTTAAGGGTTAAGGGTTAAGGTATAGGGTTAGGGTTTGGGTAAGGTTAGGGATTTATTTTTTTTAGGTTTTAGGGTTTTTGGATTAGGATTAAGGTTTCAAATTTATGGTCTAGTGTTTTATATTTGGGTTTAGATATTTTGGACCTACAATATTTATCTGGACTTAAGGTTTAGGGTTTAATGTTCATGATTAGGGTTAGGGCTAGTATTAGGGTTAGGGTGTACATTTTTTTAGGTTTTATGGTTCATGATTTAGCATTTAAGGTTTAAAATCTATGGCTGAGTATAAAATGTTTGGGTTTTGTTATTTTTTATTTAGTGTTAATCGTTACGTTTAGGTTTAGGGTTATGATTTTTTAGGTTTTTGTGTTTAGGGTTTAGGATTTGTGGTTTAATAAGAATGTTTTAATGTTTAATGCTTGGGTTTTGATATTTTGGGCTTTTTTTAACCAAACGACCTTTGTGGTGGGTCAGGGGCTCAGCAACACCCGCAGGTCTTATCATTAATAAATGAAAATTTTTGAAGAAGGGGGGCATAAACCTTATCTTCTATCTTAAGGTGAGTATAGAGATGGCTTACCTACTAAGGTTAGTCAACTCAACCTCTTATATTGAGATGAAAACTATAGAAAATCTAAACATAAATTTTCTAAGAAAACATAAATAACAAGACTCTCTCTTAACACATGTAAAGAAAGCCTATTAGAATAATAATGACTATATTCTTATCAATATGTAATCTATTTGACCAATTTTAATATTTATATCTTTTTCCTCATCTTTGTTAAATCTTATCATCTTCAGTTGCTGACTTTGTTGTGTCTTTCACCTTCCTTTGCTAACTATAGTTTTAGTAGTACAAAATTACTACTTGATATTGGATCTTCTGATTACCTGCTATATTTTACTTGCAACAAAATATATACCATACAATACATAATATATTATATAGTCTATACTATGGAACATTCATGGAGGTTGTTTAATCTTCCTCACTTTCCTATGTCTGAAGTTTTGTACTCCTATTTTCTCAAGAAAATAGCTTCCTTTTGCATCCTGTGGAAGCTGATTATAAGTGCAATAATGTTTTATGATATCCTGATTATGACTATGTTTTTCTAGTATATCTGTTGTACTGTTGGCTTTCCTGTAAACATGTGCACAAGAAAATACAATACATTTGTTAGTAAGCAATTGAAGATCTTTAACTAACCTTTGTATTATCCAAGGAGGCTTATCCTTTTGTAATAACCACTTTGTCAATAACTCTGAATTAACTTCAAGAATAATATATCTTTAACCATGCTGAATACACCAATTCAGTCAATATGTAGCAACATGTACCTCTTCCAGATTGTTTCAACTTTCTTCAAAGGGAATAGAATAGGCATATATGATATTAGCGTAATCATTCCTAAGAACGCCACCCCCTCCAATATTTCCTTGATTATTCAGAGCACTACAAACTGTATTCAATTTATATTTGGTAGTAGGACATGTTTACATTTTTCAAGTAAATCAACCAGATCAGTCCATTTCCCTACCCATTGAATATTAGGAAAAACAGAGCATAGAATAGTAGAACATCCTTATGAATAAGGTATTTGAATTTAAAGCTACTAGAACTCTTTCCTCTATATTTAACAGAACATCTATTTTTCCACAGGTTCAAGCAAATCACAATAGGTAATATTTTGATAATATCTCTATGATCCTCATTTTTCCGTTTGGTGTTACAGTAATGAATTTACCTATTAATCAAAGTAGACTACTGAATAATGATTCCCATAGTATATTTTGGGCTTAGAAATTAGGGTTAATGGTAGTTAGGGTTAGGGTTAATCTTAGGGTTAGAGTTTAGATTGTTTTGTTGGTTTTAATGTTTGGGGTTATGGATTGAGTTGTAATATCTGTGATTTATTATTTAATTTAATAGTTTTGGTATTTTGAGCTTAGGTTTTAAGATTTGGAGTTAGGATTAAGGATACAGTTAGGGTTAGGTTTTATGTTAGGATAGGGTAAGTCTTAAGGTTTAGGGTTTTTTTAGGTTAAGGTTTTGGGGTTTAGGATTTTTTGTTTAAATCTATGGAATAGTGTTTAATATTTCAGTTTTTTTTATTTTGGGCGTGGGGTTTCGGGCTAATTGTTTTGGGTTATGGTTAGGGTTAGGATTAGTGTATGGTTTAGGGTTAGGGTTTAGTTTTTTTAGAATTTAGGGCTTATGGTTTAGGCTTTGAGATTTAAAATTTATGGTCTAGTGCTTAATATTTGGGTTTTCGTATTTTGGACTTCGAGTATTTATTTGGACTTAATGGTTAGGGTTTAGTTTTAAGGATTATGGTATGGGTTGTGGTTAGGGTTAGGATAAGGGTTAGCCCTTAGTTTTTTTTTTGGTTTTATGATTCATGATTTAGCATTTAATGTTTAAAATCTATTGCTTAGTATTTAATATTTGGATTTTCTTATTTTTGGTTTAGGGTTTGTGATTAGAGTTAAGGTTAGGGATAGGGTTTTATATGTTTCTGGGTTTAAGATTTAGGATTGAGGTTTAATGTTTAATGTTTGGTTTTTGGTATTTTGGGCTTGGAAATTTGGCTTATGGTAGTTTGGTTAGGGTTAATCTTAGGCTTAGCGTTTAGTTTTTTGAGGTTTTAATGTTTGGGGTTATGGATTTGAGTTGTAATACTATGATTTATTGCTCAATATAATGGTTTCGGTACTTTCGGATTAGGGTTTATGGTATAGGGTTAGGATTAAGGATAGGGTAGGGTTAAGGTTTATGTTAGGATAGGGTAACAGTTAAGTTTTAGGTTTTTTTAAGGTTTAGGTTTTGGTATTTAGGAGTTTTTTTTTAAATCTATGGTTTATTGTTTAATATTTGGGTTTTTGTATTTTTGGTAGGGGGTTTCCTGTTAAATATTTTGTGTTATGGTTAGGGTTAGGGTTAGTGTAAGGGTTAGTGTTAGAGTTTAGTTTTTCTAGATTTTAGGGTTGTGGTTCAGGATTTCAAGTTTAAAATGTACGGTTTAGTGTTTAATATTAAGGTTGTCGTATTTTGGACTTAGGGTTTTTTAGTGTTCAGGGTTTAGGGTTAGGGTAAGGGTTTGGGTTTGGGTTAGGGTTAGTGGTAGGGCTTAGGTTTTTCTTAGGTTATTGGTTTATGGCTAAGGATTTGACATTTAAAATATATGGCTTAGTGTTTCATATTTGGATTCTCGTATTTTGTACTTAGGTTTTAGGGTTTAGAGTCAAGGGTTAGGTTGTATGTATTTTTTAGGTTTTATGGTATTGGGTTTAACATTTGAGGTTTAAAGTCTATGGTTTAGTATTTAATGTTTGGGTTTTGGTATTTTGGTCTAATGGTTTTATGTTTATCATTTAGGTTTCGGGTTAGGGTTAACGTTACGATTTGAGTTAGGATTTTTTGTCTTTTATGGTTTTTAGCTTTAGGGTTAATGTTAGGGTTAGGTTTTTGGTAATTTTAGTTAGGGTTGTTGTTATGGATACGGTAAGGGTTAAGGTTTAGGGTGTTATTTAGGTTTTATGTTTTGGGGTTTACTATTTTTTGTTTAAAATCTATAGTTAACTGTTTAATGTTTGTGTTTTTGTACTTTAGGCTTGGGGTTTTAGGTTACTGGTATTGGGTTAGGGTTAGGATTAGGATTTAGTGTTTTTAATGTTTTAAGGTTTGTGTTTAGGATTTGAGGTTTCAAATCTATATTTTAGTGTTTAATGTTTGTGTATTTGTATTTTGGGCTTACAGTTTTTTTAGTATTTAGAGTTTTGGGTTAGGGTGTTATTTTTTAGATTTTATGGTTCAAGGCTTAGCATTTAAGATTTAACATTTATGGTTTAGTATTTAATGTTTGATTTTTAATATTTTGGGCTTAGGGTTTTGGGTTTATGGTTTAGGGTTTGGTTTAAGGTTAGGGTTGAGGTTTTTCTTAGGTTTTAGTGTTTGTCGTTTAAGATATGAGGTGTAAAAAATCTATGATTTAGTGTTTAGTGTTTGGGTTCTCGTATTTTGGTCTTAGGGTGTAGGGTAAGGGTAAGGGTGTAGGTTTTTTTCTTAGGTTTTATGGTTTGGGATTAACATTAACGTTTAAAATCTATGCTTTAGTATTTAATGTTTGGGTTTTTGTATTTTTCTCTTCTTCTTTTTTATCAGACAGTGGTGTTTTAGGCTTAGGGTGTTTGTATATGGTTTAGGGTTAGGGTTTGGGTTAAGGTTAGGGTTAGGGTTATGTTATTGTTTTTTAAGGTTTTTGGGCAAAAAATTAAGATTTGATGCTTAATATCAATGTTTTAGTGTTTAATGTTGAGTATTTGGTATTTTGGGCTTAGAATTATTATTTATTGTAGGGTTAGGGTTAGGATAAATGTTAGGGTTAGGGTTAGAGTTTAGATTATTTTTTAGGATTTAGGGTTTTGGGTTAACGAGTGGAGTTGTAATATTTATGGATTAGTGTTTAATGTTTGGTTTTTGTATTTTGGGCTTTGGGTTTAGGGTTAGGGTTCGTGTTAATTATAGGATTAGGGTTAGGGCTTACGTTTTTTTTGGTTTTTCGGCTTTGGGGTTTAGAATTATTGGTTTAAAATATATTGTTTAGTGTTTAATTTTTGGGTTTTTGTATTTTAGGCTTGGGGTTTCTAATTACTGGTTTAGGGTTAAGGTTAGAGTTAGAGTTAATGTTACGGTTATGGTTTTGGTTAGGGTTTGGGTTAGGATTTTGGTTTTTTAGGTCTTAGGGTTTGTGGTTTATGATTTGAGGTTTAAAATCTATGGTTTACTATTTAATGTTTGAGTGTTCATAATTTTGACGTATGGTATTTTGAACTTAGAGTTTAAGGTTAGGAAAGGGAACGTTAGAGTTTAAGGTGTAGGTTTTTTAAGGGTTTAAGGTTCAGGGTTTAGCATTTGAGATTTAAAATCTATAATTTTGTATTTAGTGTTTGGATATTGGTATTTTTGGCTTAGTGTCTCGGGTTTATAATATAGGCTTAGGTTGATGCTAATTTTTTTTTTAGGTTTTTGGTTTTAGGGTTTAGTATTTGATGTTTAATATTAATGGTTTAGTGTTTAATGTTTGGGTTTTGGAGTTTTTGGCTTGGGATTTAGAGTTTATGGTAGGGTTAGGATTAGGGTTAAAGTTTAGGTTGTTTTTTGGTTTTAGGGTTGAGGTTAAGGATTGGAGTCACCATATTTATGATTGAGAGTAATGTTTCGTTATTGGTATTTTAGGTTTTGGGTTTAGGTTTTAGGGTTTTAGGTTAGGGTTAGGGTTCGTGTTAGGGATAGTGTTTAATATTTTTTTTGGTTTTAGGGTTTAGGGTTTAGGATTTTTTGTTCAAAATCTATGCTTTTCTGTATAATATTTGTGTTTTGGTGTTTTGGGCTTGGGGTTTGGTTTAATTGTTTAGGGTTAGGTAAGGATTAATTATGTTTTTGTAGGTTTTAGGGTTTTTGGTTTAGTATTTGATGTTTAAGATCTATGGTCTAGTGTTTAATATTTGGACTTCAGGTTTCGAGTTTAAGGATTAGGATTAGGGTCAGAGTTAGTGTGTAGTTCTTTTTTCGGGTTTATTGTTCATGATTTAGTATTTGAGTTTTAAATCTATGTTTTTTAATGTTGGGTTATAGTATTTTGGGCTAAGGGTTTAGGGTTTGGGTTTGGATTTTGGTTAAGGTTTGGATTAGGTTAGGGTTAGAGTTAAGTTTTCAGGTTTAGGGTTTATAATTTGAGGTTTAATGTCAATAATGTAATATTTAATGTTTGGGTTTTTACATATTTTATTTGGTTTTAGGTTTTATGGTAGGGTTAGGGTTAGGGTTAATATAAGTTTATGGTTAGGGTTTAGGTTGTTTTTTTGGTTTTAGTGTTTGGGGTTATGGATTTGTGTTGTATTATATATGGTTTATTGTATAATTTTAGGGTTTTTAGTATTTTGGGCTTATGGTTGAGGTTTGAGGGTTAGGATTAAGGATACGGTTAAAAATAGAGTAAGGGATAAGGTTTAGGGTTTTATTTAGGTTTTAGGATTTCTTTAAAAAGTTCCATGGTTTATTGTTATTGTTTTGGTTTTTGTATTTTGGGTATGGTGTTTCATATTTATTGTTTAGGGTGAGGGTAAGGATTAAGGTTTAGGTTTTTAGGTTTTATGGTTTGTGGTATAGAATTTGAGGTTGAATATCTATGGTTTACTATTTAATGTTTGTATTTTGGTATTTTTGTCTTAGGGTTTTTAGCATATATTTTAGGGTTCTTGTTAGGGTGTGGGTTAGGGTTAGGATTTAGTCTTGGCATAGTGTTTAAGGTTTGGATTCTTCTATTTTGGACTTGGGTTTATTTTTTGACTTACGGTTTAGTGTTTAGGTTAAGGGTTAGGGTGTAGGTTTTATTTTTTTTGGTTTGATGGTGTTGGGTTTACCTTTTGAGCTTTAAAATCTATGGATTAGAATTTAATGTTTGGATATTGGTATTTTGGGATTATGGTTTACGGTTAGGGTGTGGAATTTTTTTTATTTGATGGTTCTGGGTTTTGCATTTGATGTTTATTATCTATAGTTTAGTATTTAATGTAGGTATTGTTGTATTTTGTGCATAAGGTTTTGGGTTTTATGGTTTAGGGTTAGAGTTGGGGTTAAGGTTTTGGTTAGGTTAGGATTTTGTTTTTTGTATTTTTGGTCTTAGGTTTTAGGGTTTATGGTAGGGTAAGGGTTAGGATTAATGTTAGAGTTACGGTTAGGGTTTTGGTTGTTTTTTACATCTTAGAGTTTTGGGTTAACGATTTGAGTTGAAATAGCTATGGATTAGTATTTTATGTTAGGGTTTTGGTATTTTGGGCTTTAGGTTTAGGATTAGGTTTAATGATAGGGTTAGGGGTAGAGTTAAGGTGTTTTTTTTTATTAAACGACCCTTGGAGTGGGTCAGGGGCTTAGCAACACCCCCAGGCCTTATCATATATAGAAACAAAGTTTTACAAGAAGGGGGGCATTGACCTTACCTTCTAAAATTTGGTAGGTATGTAATTGACTTATCTACTAAGATAGTCAATTCCACCCTTATACAATAAGATGCACCATTAGAAAGTAATACCTAGAGAGGACTCCTCTCTTAATACATTTTCTAATAAGCATAAATGAGGGAGACTCTCCCCTTACATGAATAATGAAAATAGCAAACCTATTCTACCAACTAAAACAGTCAATGAATAAGTTTAATGACATTGGAATTCCAACTCAAGTATAAAATTATATCTAGGGAAGATGTTTTATTCTCATGAGTTTCCTTCTTCTAAAGTTCTGGATACCCATCTTCTCCAATAGATAACTTCCTCTAATTGCTCCCTTGAGTTGTGTTGTTGTATAAAAATGTTGAAGTATTTCCAGCTTGTGGCTCCATTTAGCTAGCATGTCTGCAGTACAGTTTGCTTCTCTGTATATGTGATGACACTGAAAATGATCCAATTTCCTAACTATTTTAGGTTTAAGGGTTTGGGGTTCAATTTTTTGGTTTAAAATTTGTAGTTTAGTGCTTAGTGTTTGGTTTATGATATTTTGTGTGTGGGGTTCCGAGTGAATGTTTTAGGGTTAGGGTTACGATTAGGGTTTAGTTGTTTTTTATGTTTTAGGATATGTGTTTTAGGATTAGGGATAGGCTTAGTGTTAGGGTTAGGGTTAGGGTTAGGATAAGAGTAACGCTATATGTTTGTTTTAGGATTTATGGCTCAGGGTTTAGCATATGAGGTTTAAAATAAATGGTTTATTATTTAATGTTTAGATTTTTGTATTTCTTGTTTTTTTTAAGTCAACTCCTCCCCTTACAAAAAGGATGAACCAAAATGCTAAGTGCCTAAAGAGAGGACTCCAGTAAATACAAAGTGTCTAGGAAACATAAACTAGGGAGACTCTCCCTTTACAAGAAATCCTATACTAAAACTAACCTATTTAAAGTAGCTATAATTTTGTTATAGCTAAATTGAAAAAATTAACAATCTCAAGGAGGTTCAAAAATTGTCTTTGACTTCTTTCTTCTAAAATTAGGTATCTCCAATAACTCAAGTTGATAGTAAGACTTTGGTTCTCTACGTAATTGATGGCTTTTGAAATATACCGGAGGAGTTTATTTGTTGTGACAGTGTTTGTCAATGCATCTGCTACGCAATTTGCTTCTCTGAATACATGAAGGCATTTAAAGTTGTAGACTTGAGCGATAAGTTGTTGCAGCCTTTCAAGTTGAGTGATGATACTCTACCGAGGGACTACTTTCTTTAGGACCCATTGCACTACTAGTTAAGAGGCAAGTTCCAATATAATGTTCTTGTCTTCAAGCTCAAAGTCCCAAGTTAAACCAAAGATGGTTGCCTCTATTTAGGCTTTGTTGTTTGTCCCATCTCCAAGTGTGTTGTTAAAGCCATCACCAATTTTCCATGTTTGTCTCTCAAGATTCAACCAACCCTGATCCTACTAGGGTTCACGAGTGCACTGCCATCAGTGTTCACTTTGAGACACTGATTTGAAGGTTTAAGCCACTTCACCATGTTCACCTTGATGTCATGCATACACTTTTTACTTTTTTGGATTAGATCACTCCACCTTGAAGGCCATTGGAGATGTGGAAATGCACCGTTCAACATTTTGAAGTTGTCTTTGTAGACTGCATACTTCACCCTGCTGATGTTGGTTGTTTTACCTCCATACTTGCAGGAACACCTGTTCTTCCACAGATTTCATGAGATGAATATTGGTGTAGCTTGTAGAAGAAGTTTGTGGGCTGCATTTTTTAAACATTGTTGTCCACCATTTCTGTAGCCGCAGCTGCACTATGGAATGGTCCGGCTGTAGGCCTGCACTTCATGCAAAATAACTCCATACCATGGCTGCAAATTGTCCTGAATTAAATGTGTGTTCTATGTTGTCCATACATGCTCTATCAAGACAACAAAAACGATTTCATGGCTCAATGCCAAAGATAGTCAATCTTTCATTGGTAGGGAGTTTACTCCTAAGAGTTCTCCATGGTAAAAAAGAAGATTTAAAAGGAATGTTCTTATTCCATAGGAAGGAATTCAATTGGTTCTTGATTCTTTTATCCTTGATTTCCTCCCAAGCTGAAGAAAATGTGAAGCTCCCATGATTGTTGAGTTCCCACACTGACATCTCTAGACTTTGTTGCTATGGAGATATCTCAGTTGTCAATATGTTGGAGAATTTGTTGGCTGGTACCTGCCCTATCAGCTTTCTCCAACTCCACTTCCCTTCCTCCCAAAATCAGCCACTGTAGATTTGTTGAATTTGTAACTATTGGTGGTGAATTGTGCTTGTGGTCCTATACCAAGAAAATTATCCCACCAACAGGAACAATTTCCATCTTGAAGTTTCCATTGGATGTGTTTGGCTCCACTTGTTGTCTTTTCATCTGCTTGTATTTCCAAGTTAAAGAGTATGTATTATAACATTTTTTAATGACAGGGTTGGACCTTTGATAGTATTTTCCTCTCAAAAAATCTCCCCTCAAAGTTCGTTTGGCTCTAAAAATCCACCATTGTTTCAGTTTGAAGGCTTTGCAAATGTCTTTTAGTTTGCTTATGCCCACTCCTCCCTCATCATAAGGGAAACTTAGGTTTTTCCAAGAATCCCAATGGTACCTCTTCCTATCACTTTTCCATCATAAGAAGAAGTCAGCCATAAGCATTTGAATAGGGAGGGACGGTAACAAATGTTTTGTAAGAACTGCCTTTCCACCATAGCTAAGTTGTTTAGTTTTCCAATCAGTAATCCTACCAACAATATTATTTAGAAGGTCAGGAAAATATATATTCCTAGGACTTCCAACAAATAAAGAGCAGCCTAGGTAAGAAATAGGACCTTGCTTTTGTTTAAAACTTGTAAGTCTTTTTATTCTATCACTTGTGCTATTGAAAGCATTAGAGCATAGCATAAAGTGACTTTTGTCTCCATTGATGAGTTGTCCTGAATTATGTTCATATTCCCTTAAGATACTCATTAATAACTTCAAAGTTTTGCATCTTTCTAAAGAAAACAAAATAATATCATCAGCAAAACTGAGATGGTTTACCTGAGGTCACCTCTTTTCCATGAAGATACCATGATAGTGTGGGTTATTGTGAAGTTTTTTGAGAGATCTTGATAATACCTCTGTACCTAAAATATATAGGGCTGGAGAGAGAGGATCACCTTGCTTGAAACCTCTAGTTGAATGATAGAAGCCATATCTCTTACCATTCCTAATTATTGAATACCAATTGTTAGCCATAATACTCCACACCATATTAATAAATATCTCTAAAAATCCAATTTTCCTTAGAAGCAAGCAACTATATGACCAAGAAACCCTGTCATAAGCTTTTGCCATGTCTAGTTTAATGATGATATTGCTACTAAAATTAGGTTTTTTGAATTGGTGAATGATTTCCAGAGCTAACAAGATGTTCTCTAAAATACTTCTACCTTTAACAAACCGAGATTGATTAGAGGAGATTAAAGAAGGGAGAATAGGACTAAGTCTGTTACTCATTATCTTAGATATGATGTTGCTAGTGATGTTACTCAGAATTATAGACCTATACTACGTAATCTTGTTTGGATTATTCACTTTAGGGAGCAACACAATGAAGAATGGGATATAATTTAGGAATCATCTGTCCACTAAAAAAGGCATGTAAAAATTTCATAGATCATTCTTGATAATATGCCAACACTTTTGAAAGAAATACACATCCATACCATCAAGTCCAGCTGCAGCATTAGGATTCATAGAAAATACCACCTCTTTAAGATCATCCGTATTAGGAATATTGGTAAGCTGAGTATATTGGTCTTGACTAATCATCCTTGGAATGCATTCAAAAATATGCTCATTGATAAGATTTTCTTCACGAGTAAAGATTTATTTGAAGTGTTCACAAGCTACCTGAGCAATGTTGACATCGCCTTGTATCCAATATCCATTATCATTGACAACTTTATGAATAAATAACTTCCTTGTTCTATCCCTTATCACCTAATGAAAGTATTTAGAGTTAGTATCACCCTCTTTGAACCATTGAAGTTGGGTTTTATGTTTCAAAATAGTGTTTTCAAGCCTGAGAAACTTGATGTACTTTGCATTAATTTCATGAAGGATACTTCAATTAGATTCACTTTGGTTAGTGATGTAGTTTTCTTCAGCTTTGTGCACTTGTTCCTCATAAATCCAAACCTTTTGGAAAATATCACCAAATTCTTTCTTAGACCAAATATAAGTGTTTGACAGCGTTTTAATTTTTGGTGAAATCTCGACATACCAGTACCTTGCACTTCTTTCTCCCAAGAGCTTTTAACAGTTTCCATGAAATGAGGGTTTTCAACCCAACAATTAAGAAATCTAAAGTACTTATTGTGATTTGTTGTTGCAGAAACCATTTCCATAAAAAGAGGACAATGATCAAACCTAGTTGTGGACAAGTAAGATATAGTGGTTTGAGGCATATTTTCCAAATATGAATCATTTACCATAGCCTTGTCAAGCCTCTTCTAATTTCTGTGATTGATGCCCCTCTTGTTGGACCAAGTGAATTTATGACCACTATAGCCAAATTCAAAAAGGCCACATGCTTCAATGACTTCTATAAAATCCACATTTTTCATCATGTTATAAGGTAACCCACCCTGTTTTTCTTCCAAAGAAGTTATAACATTGAAATCACCAACAGTACACCAAGTATTGTTACTCAAAGAGGCTTGGTGTAGTATTTTGTCCCAAAGAGGTCTCCTGAGATAATCTTTCACTTAGCATACACAAATGTACTAGTAAATTTGTATTGTAATTCATTGTGTTTCATATTGCAAGTATATGTTCTTCATCTTCATCAAGAATATTAAAGTCGATATCACTGCTCCAAAAAACAAAATTTTACCATTACATTTACTAGTAGAATTTTCCATGTTTAATTGGACCTTAAAACATGGGACATGCACATTATCAGAGAAAGGTTCCAAAATAGTGATAACAGATAAATGGTGAAGCTTCATGATCATCTTGAGTCTCTCCAACACCCCTTGATTGTGTATCCCTCTCACAGTCCATATGATTGTACTAATCATTGGAAAGATCTAGAGGAAAAGAGCCTATTATTAGGTCTGCCAGCAGTGATAGTCCTGACATCTTGTTTCTTGAAATGAAATTTATCATGGTTGAAACCCCTTGGAGATAGACATTGAATTTGAGTTAGATTTTGCATCTCTTCCTCTAGGGGCTGATCCTTATGAGGACTAAAGGCCTTAATAAGGGCCTCACTTCTCTCATTATCCTCATCAAACTTTTCTAAGGAGTGATTATCCCCCTCAATTTCATCTTCTGAATCATCCACTACATATTACTCGATAGTAGGCACCTTATTCAGTTTACATATTTGTTGTCTCTCGTCTGGTGGATCAGATGGTGGTGGAGTCCTATTTTTATCCTTAAGGGGGAGGATATCCAATCCATGATCATTATCAACCATAGTACATTTGTTGTATGATTCCTCCCTCTTTTCTTGTCCCTGTTCACTATAATTGCTTTGCTACTTTTCTTTTTGCTGGTCTTATTTTTCCTCTTTGGAGTGCTTTCCGGAGTACAAGTAGCAATTTTTTCCCTTTATCTTTGTTGTTCTCTTTTTCAGTATGTTGTTTTTCCTGATTATTTTGTTATTCTTGTGACCTGTTATCCCTGATACATTTGTTTTTTGATCTGTTTTTTTTCCTTTTTTTGCTGCCTGTTCCTAAAATTATCCAGGGTTCTAAGATCTGTCCTATGGTCCACCAACCCCTCATGCAAAACATGAGGCAAAAAAAAACCCTTTGGTACCCCGATTCTACAGGTTAGTGGTTTTCTCCTGACACCCCCATCCATACCTCCAACAACTTAAAACCATCATCAACATTAATAAATTTGAGGGAATTGGAAATAGGAGCATTGGGTCAAAACATGTGCTCTTATGCTTAGTGAAAGTATAATGTTGTTTGTTTTGTTCCATGTGTGTGTTGAGGTTGTTCCTGACAGTTGGACTATTAGCAGTCTCTTCTATTGATTTGTTTGACTGATATGTTGTCTTTTTGATAGTTCCAGCCTTTGATTGTCCTTTCTCCTGTTGTTCCTGGATTTCAAGATTAGAAAAGTTATTGGGGGTTGGAATGTTAGGTATACCTGTTGTTTCCTATGTTTGTTGCTGGCCGCCATTGCTTCTTTGCTTTTGAGGTGAGACAGGTCTCCAAACAGCCTTAGAGATGGATTGTTTCTTATTTTTTTGTCTCCTTTTTTGAGTCTGCCATTGTTCTTCCTGAGGTTCTGCTTGCTTGCCTTTTTCCTTTTGATTAAAAGTGTGTTTCCCTTGTTGTTGGTCAATAATTTGATTCTTTGAATGATGTTGTGCTTCCTCTTTTCCAGTTTCTCCATTTTGCTGATTGTTTAGTTGAATTGAAGACTATGGTAAAGCCTCTTTAGTAGTCTTTTCATGCTCATTTGATATTCTTTTATTCCCTTATTCCCTGTTCTTTTTTCCACTTTCCCGCTCCTTCCTTTTCTTTAACTCCTCCTCCCCTCTCTTTATTGTACAATCCTCTTCCATGTTACCTTGGTGTTTGCACTATATGAAATAGTTTGTAATACCTTCATATTCAACCTTTAGCCATCTCCATTTATTGGGGATAGAATTCTCAAACCCAAGCAAAACATAATTGGGTCTAGTTTTTGTAAGGTCCACTTGAACTTTTACCCTTAAAGTTCTACCTCTAGTTCATTAGGAGGATGGTGAGTCTATGAATAACACCTTTCCAATTGACTCCAAAATAGTTCTAATAACACTTTGTTATAACAATGCCAAGGTAAACAAGGGATGGCCACCCAAAAGGGAGCAATGGTAGTTTCCTCTTCCGGGGTAAAATCATGGGTCCAAGTTTGTATTCTCATTACTTTCCCTGCAATATTCATTCTAAGCTTCTCCCAAACTATTTGGTAGTCAAACTCATTATCAAGGTCAATATAAACATGTCTTGCATTAAAATATATGATCTTCAGACTTCGTATGAGTTGATTTTGGTGAATAAAGCCTTTTCTCACCAATTCCATTTTAGAGATTGTATTAGTGAACTTCACCACATGTGTGTATTCACACACCTCAACCAATTTCACATAATAGTCATCCTCATTAAGTAGCACAACCGGAAATCAATTTCTTTCCATATGCATAGGATCCTTTAAGACTATAGCAATTTCCTTTTAATACATATTGTATCTCAACCTTGCAGCAAAATATTTCACAACAATATATGATGCAAGTTCAACAATTTTTTCATTTTAATCATTGTTTTTAGGATTCAGAACCTGTTGTTGGTTGTTAGAACTTCTAGCAGTTACCTGAACCACAGTAGTGCCCTGAATATTAGTTCTATCAGCTTGATGTAATGACCTGTTTAGTCGTTTTGAGCAACAAACTTCAATTCTGGAAAAAACAGGCTGAGGCGACGGACCAAACGACGATCCGTCATGGGCACGACGGACCGTCGCAGGGTCTCGTTTCAAAACACTTAGAAAATCTTAAATTGGGTACTGAAAATTGACTCTCTGAACTTCGTAACGGAGTGGCAGGACGGATCGTCACAGGCCATTCACCCAAAATCATGTTTTTGATCTATGCGACGGACAGCAGGACGGACCATCGCAGGCGCGACGGACAGCAGGACGGACCGTCGCAGGCGTGACGGCTTGTCACAGTTTGCATAATCCCAGTTGGAGTCGGATTTCTAGTTAAGTTTTAAGGGACGTTTTTGACTATTCTTGCCTTAATTATAAAGTTCGTGGGTTTATATTAATAACTCAAATTCTTGGGGGTTAAAAGAGGTAACCTAAGTTAATTAGTGGGGTATTATTGCCATCTTTTATTCTTAATTATATACTAATTAGGGTAAAAGAAAGAGGGTTTGAATAAGAAAATAGAAAGAACAAGAAGAGAGAGAGAGAATCGAATGAGAAGGGAGAAACAAAGCTTTGGGAAAATTCTTGCTTGATTCAACTATTCGGTGGAGGTAGGTTGTGGTTTTCATGCTATTCATAGTAAACTCTTAATAGTGGATGATATGTGTTAGTAGTATTGTAAACCCTTCTATATGCTTAATTGTATGCTTGCATGAATGATGTGATTATGTAATTATGAAAACATAAACATGATGAAGCTATTGAATCCCAAATCTTGAAAAGAAACCCTAATCTACTTTGTTAATGAAGATGCCTTGGTATAAAAGAAGGCTTGATGAATGAAAGTAGTGAGATTAGGGGATCGGGTGCCACGTTCCGGTACCAGGATAGAATATGGATCGGGTGTCACGTTCTGACACCAGGATAGAATATGGATCGGGTGCCACGTTCCGGTACCAGGATAGTATATGAGGATCGGAGTGTCACGTTCCGACACAAGGATAGAATATGGATCGGGTGCCACGTTCCGGTCCCAGGATAGAATGAGGATCGGAGTGTCACGTTCCGACACCAGGATAGAATATGGATCGGGTGCCACGTTCCGGTACCAGGATAGAATGAGGATCAGAGTGTCACGTTGCGACACCAGGATAGTATATTGAGGAGCAGAGTGTCACGTACCGACACGAGGGGAATAAAGATAATGAATCTTGAAATATGTTAATATATCAAATCTAATGAACTAAATTCCCAAATGAGTATGATGAGGAGGTGTGAGTCCTCATTGATGTGCTTGGTGTTGTAACCAAGGGTTATGGTAACTGTAAATGCTGCATGCTAAGGATATTAGTTGACTTTATGATATTGCTTAATACATACTGTTTTCTATTTTGAGTTGGCCGATGATATCTACTCCGTACCCGTGTTTTGTACTGACCCCTACTTTTATTGTTTTCTTCTTGTTTATTTGTGGAGTGCAGCAAATGTGCCGTCATCTTCGACTCAACAGTAATTCGAGCCAGTCTTACTACATCGGAAATTCAGAGTGAGCTAACGCTTCTAGCTTGGACTGGATCTTCTCCTTCATGTCTTGATGCCTTGAACTTCCGGCATAGACTATCTTCTTATGTATTTTTAGCTTCTTAGAAACTCTTAGAATTAGTAGTTTAAAGTAGATGTTCTTGTGATGATGACTTCCAGGTTTTGGGAATAATAGATCTTGAATATTGATAGTTATTGAATTTGTTTTTATTAATGAGTTTAAGTCTTCCGCATTTCTTTCTGTTTATATTATATTGAAATGTTAAGGTTTAGATTGGTTGGTTCGCTCACATAGGAGGGTAAGTGTGGGTGCCAGTCGCGGCCCGGATTTCGGTCGTGACAAAACTTGGTTTCAGAGCATTAGGTTCGTTGGTCTCATCACACAAGAACAGGTCTAGTAGAGTTTTAAGGTACGGTAGGGGGACGCCTTTACTTTTCCTTGAGAGGCTATAAGACTTTAGGAAAATTTCACTCTTTCATTCTTTCTTTCGTGCTACTACTTGAGTCCAATTGGTATCTAGGCGATACAAATTGGTATCTAACCATCTTCACTCTCTTTCGCAGATGGTTATAACTAGAGCAACGACTACGTGAACACCAACAACGGCCAGACAAGAATCAACTGAGCCAGCCACTGGGGATGTGGCTCGAGAAAGAACAGCGGCGAGGGGCCGTGGAAGAGGTCGTGGGAGGACGTCCTCTTGGGGAAGAGGACGAACACCTAGCCCATCTGATACTAGGGCAGTGACTCCTCCACCGACTGAGGAAGTAATAAGAGAAGGGGAGGATGGGGAAACTGAACAAGTGCAAAATGAGGAAATGCCACCCCAACCTACCCTAGAGATGATCAATCAGGTTCTCGCTTATCTTAGTGGGTTGTCTGATCAGGGTCAGGCCCCTCCAGTATTTTCTGCCCCAACACCTCCGGTTTCAGAGGTACAACATGCAGCCACTATGGCTTCTCGTATGGATGCCTCATTGGACATAGGCACATTTCCACGTCTGACTACTGGGCCCATAATGACAAGTGATCAGCATGAACTTTTCAGTAACTTCTTGAAATTGAAACCTCCAGTCTTCAAGGGTGCTGAATCTGAGGAGGCTTACGATTTTCAGGTTGACTGTCATGAGCTACTACACAAGATGGTTATAGTAGAACGGTTTGGTGTTGAGTTCGTGAGTTATCAGTTTCAAGGGAATGCCAAAATGTGTAGGCGGTCTCATGTTGAGTGTCAACCAATGGAGGCACCACCTATGACTTGGGCCTCATTCTCTAGCTTGTTTATGGAGAAGTATATCCCCCGGACTTTGAGGGATAGGAAAAGGGATTAGTTCTTGAGCCTAGAGCAAGGTAGGATGTAGGTCAATGCCTATGAGGCTAAGTTTCATGCACTATCCAGATAGGCCACTCAACTTTGTTTCAGTCCACAAGAGCGGATTCGTCGTTTTGTGAAAGGGTTGAGGTCAGAGTTGCGGATTTCATCCTTACAGGTAGCGGCTACGGCAAAATCCTTGCAAGAAATGGTTGACTTTGATGTAATTCTGGGTATGACTTGGCTTTCTCCAAATTTTGCAATCATGGATTGTAATGCTAAAAACCGTGACGTTAGCCAAGCCTGGGACAGATCTGTTAGTGTGGGAGGGTGACTACACTTCCAATCCGGTGCGTATCATCTCCTTTCTTCGTTCTAAGAAAATGGTTAGTAAAGGGTGTTTAGCTTTCTTGGCACATCTCAAGGATGACACTACCCAAGTACCTTCGATTGAGTCGGTTTCAGTAGTTCGTGAGTTTCTGGATGTGTTCCCTGCAGATCTTCCTGGTATGCCACCGGATAGGGAAATTGACTTCTGTATTGATCTTGAACCCGGTACTCGCCCCATTTCTATACCCCCTTATAGAATGGCTCCCGCGGAGTTAAGAGAGTTAAAGGCACAACTTCAAGAGTTATTGAACAAAGGCTTCATTAGACCAAGTGCATCTCCTTGGGGTGCTCCGGTTTTGTTTGTAAAAGAAGAAGGATGGGAGTTTTCGGATGTGCATAGACTACCCGCAGTTGAACAAGGTAACCCTAAAGAACAAGTATCCTCTTCCTCGCATTGATGACTTGTTCGATCAGTTACAAGGTGCTTGTGTCTTCTCTAAGATTGACTTGAGATTCGGTTATCATCAATTGAAAATACGGGCAACGGATGTTCCAAAGACTGCTTTTCGAACGAGGTATGGGCATTACGAATTTATAGTGATGTCCTTCTGTCTTACGAATGCCCCTGCTGCGTTCATGAGCTTGATGAATGGGATTTTTAAGCCATAGTTGGACCTCTTGGTGATCGTATTTATTGATGATATATTGGTATACTCAAAGAGCAAGAAGGAACATGAAGAGCATTTGAGAATGGTATTGGAAATGTTGAGGGAGAAAAAGCTTTATGCCAAGTTCTCTAAGTGTGAGTTTTGGTTAGATGCAGTGTCCTTCTTGGGGCACGTGGTGTCCAAGGATGGAGTGATGGTGGATCCTTCTATGATTGAGACAGTGAAGAATTGGGTAAGACCTACTAATGTGTCAGAAATAAGGAGCTTTGTTGGATTAACTAGCTACAACCGTCGATTTGTCAAGGGATTCTCTTCTATTGCTTCCCAACTGACGAACTTGACTAAGCAAAATGTTCCATTTGTATGGTCGGATGAGTGTGAGGAAAGCTTTCAGAAGCTCAAGACTTTGTTGACTACCGCACCTATCCTTACCTTGCCAGTAGAGGGTAAGAACTTCATTGTTTATTATGATGCATCCTATTCTGGTTTGGGTGCAGTACTAATGCAAGAGAAGAGTGTGATTGCTTATGCTTCAAGGCAACTAAAGGTGCATGAACGTAACTATCCGACAAACGATTTGGAATTGGCTGCGGTGGTGTTTGCATTAAAGCAATAGACACACTATTTATATGGGGTTAAGTGTGAGATCTATACGGATCATCGTAGCCTACAGTATGTCTTTACTCAGAAAGATTTGAACTTAAGACAGAGGAGATGGATGGAGTTACTAAAGGACTACGATATCACTATCTTGTATCATCCGGGAAAGGCGAATGTTGTAGCGGATGCTCTAAGTAGAAAGGCGGGAAGCATGGGAAGTCTAGCTCACTTGCAAGCTTCTAGACACCCACTGGCTAGAGAGGTTCAGACTCTAGCTAATGACTTGATGAGATTAGAAGTAAACGAGAAGGGAGGATTGTTGGCTTATGTGGAGGCAAGATCTTCCTTTCTTGACAAGATTAAGGGAAGACAGTCTGATGATGAGAAACTGCGCAGAATTCAAGATAAGGTATTGCGAGGAGAGGCTAAGGAAGCACAAATTGATGAGGAAGGTGTTTTGAGGATCAAGGGAATGGTATGTGTACCCCGCGTCGATGATTTGATCAACACTATTCTGACAGAGGCTCATAGTTCAAGGTATTCTATACATCCGGGTGCAACCAAGATGTATCGTGACCTAAAGCAACACTTTTGGTGGAGTAGAATGAAGTGTGATATTGTTGACTTTATTGCCAAGTGTCCAAACTGTCAACAAGTAAAGTATGAACACCAGAGGCCCGGAGGAACACATCAGAGAATGCCCATTCTTGAATGGAAGTGGGAGAGAATTGCAATGGACTCTGTGGTTGGTCTTCCCAAGACATTGGGAAAGTTTGATTCTATTTGGTTAATTGTTGATAGGTTAACTAAGTCTGCTCATTTTATTCCGGTTAAGGTGACTTACAATGCCGAGAAGTTAGCCAAGATCTATATCTCAGAAATCGTTCGATTGCATGGGGTTCCACTATCCATCATATCAGATAGAGGTACGCAGTTTACTTCTATGTTTTGGAAAACATTGCATGCGGAATTGGGTACTAGGTTGGACCTTAGTACTGCGTTCCATCCTCAGACCGATGGTCAGTCTGAGCGAACGATTCAAGTGTTGGAGGATATGCTTCGTGCATGTGTGATAGAGTTTGGTGGTCATTGGGATAGCTTCCTACCCTTAGCGGAGTTTTCATACAATAATAGCTATCACTCAAGCATTGATATGGCTCCATTTGATGCATTGTATGGTAGGAGATGTAGGTCTCCCATTGGTTGGTTTGATGCATTTGAGTTTAGGCCTTGGGGTACTGGCCTTTTGAGGGATTTGATAGTGAAAGTGAAGTCTATTCAAGAAAAGCTTCTAGCGGCGCAAAGTAGACAAAAAGAATATGCAGATCGAAAGGTTAGAGACTTAGAGTTCATGGAGGGTGAACAGGTCTTGTTGAAAGTTTCACCAATGAAAGGGGTGATGCGGTTTGGTAAAAGGGGTAAACTAAGTCCAAGGTACATTGGACCATTTGAAGTACTTAAGCGAGTAGGAGAGGTGTCTTATAAGTTAGCCTTGCCTCCAGGGCTGTTCGGAGTACACCCGGTATTCCATGTGTCGATGTTGAAAAGATACCATGGGGATGTGAACTACATTATCCGTTGGGATTCAGTTTTGCTTGATGAGAACTTGTCTTATGAGGAGGAGCCCGTTGCTATTTTAGATAGAGAAGTTTGCAAGTTGAGGTCAAGAGAGATTGCATCCATCAAGGTGCAATGGAAGAATCGACCCGTCGAAGAAGCCACTTGGGAGAAGGAGGCGGATATACGAGAAAAATACCCACATCTGTTTACAGATTCAGGTACTCCTTTTCGCCCTTGTTTTCCTTCTTTTGATCGTTTGGGGACGAACGATGGGTAAATTGGTATCTATTGTAACAACCTGTTTAGTCGTTTTGAGCAACAAACTTCAATTCTTGAAAAACAGGCTGAGGCGACGGACCAAACGACGATCCATCATGGGCACGACGGACCGTCGCAGGGTCTCGTTTCAAAACACTTAGAAAATCTTAAATTGTGTACTGAAAATTGACTCTCTGAACTTCGTAACGGAGTGGCAGGATGGACCGTCACAGGTGTGACGGACCGTCACAGGTGTGACGGACCGTCACAGGCCATTCACCCAAGATCAAGTTTTTGAACTATGCGACGGACAGCAGGACGGACCGTCGCAGGCGCGACAGACAGCAGGACAGACCGTCGCAGGCACGACGGTCCGTCACAGTTTGCATAATCCCAGTTGGAGTCGGATTTCTGGTTAATTTTTAAGGGACATTTTTTACTATTCTTGCCTTAATTATAAAGTTCGTGGGTTTATATTAATAACTCAAATTCTTAGGGGTTAAAAGAGGTAACCCTAAGTTAATTAGTGGGGTATTATTTCTATCTTTTATTCTTAATTATATACTAATTAGGGTAAAAGAAAGAGGGTTTGAATAAAAAAATAGAAAGAACAAGAAGAGAGAGAGAAAAAATCGAACGAGAAGGGAGAAACAAAGCTTTGGGAAAATTCTTGCTTGATTCAACTCTTCGGTGGAGGTAGGTTATGGTTTTCATGCTATTCGTAGTAAACTCTTAATAGTAGATGATATGTGTTAGTAGTATTGTAAACCCTTCTATATGCTTAATTGTATGCTTGCATGAATGATGTGATTATGTAATTATGAATAAATAAGCATGATGAAGCTATTGAATCCCAAATCTTGAAAAGAAACCGTAATCTACTTTGTTAATGATGATGCCTTGGTATAAAAGAAGGCTTCATGAATGAAAGTAGTGAGATTAGGGGATTGGGTGCCACGTTCCAGTACTAGGATAGAATATGGATCGGGTGTCACGTTCCGACACCAGGATAGAATATGGATCGGGTGCCACGTTCCGGTACCAGGATAGTATATGAGGATCGGAGTGTCACGTTCCGACACCAGGATAGAATATGGATCAGGTGCCACGTTCTGGTACAAGGATAGAATGAGGATCGGAGTGTCACGTTCCGACACCAGGATAGAATATGGATCGGGTGCCACATTCCGGTACCAAGATAGAATGAGGATCGGAGTGCCACGTTCCGACACTAGGATAGTATATTGAGGAGCGGAGTGTCACGTACCGACACGAGGGGAATAAAGATAATGAATCTTGAAATATGTTAATATATCCAATCTAATGAACTAAATTCCCAAATTAGTATGATGAGGAGGTGTGAGTCCTCATTGATGTGCTTGGTGTTGTAACCAAGGGTTATTGTAACTGTAAATGCTGCATGCTAAGGATATTAGTTGATTTTATGATATTGCTTAATACATACTGTTTTCTATTTTGAGTTGGCCGATGATATCTACTCCGTACCCGTGTTTTGTACTGACCCCTACTTTTATTATTTTCTTCTTGTTTATTTGTGGAGTGCAGCAAACGTGCCGTCATCTTCGACTCAACAGTAATTCAAGCCAGTCTTACTACATCGGAAATTCAGGGTGAGCTAACGCTTCTAGCTTGGACTGGATCTTCTCCTTCATGTCTTGATGCCTTGAACTTCCGGCATGGACTAGTTTCTTATGGATTTTTAGCTTCTTAGAAACTCTTAGAATTAGTAGTTTAAAGTAGATGTTCTTGTGATGATGACTTCATGGTTTTGGGAATAATAGATGTTGAATATTGATAGTTATTGAATTGGTTTTTATTAATGTGTTTAAGTCTTCCGCATTACTTTCTGTTTATATTATATTGAAATGTTAAGGTTTAGATTGGTTGGTTCGCTCACATAGGAGGGTAAGTGTGGGTGCCAGTCGCGGCCCGGATTTGGGTCGTGACACTTGAGCATTAGGTTCATACCTTGAATAATTGTTAGATATTTTGGGGAAGGTATTATGGTACTCCACACTAGCTTAGTTAATTGGATTTGATGAGTTGACTTCTCTTTGATTGTAGGTGTGATTGGATGGATGATTTTGCTTGAAATCACTCCGTGGAACCTTCTTGGTAAAACATCCTTGAGGCTGTTCTAAGACATTCTTGCAGCATCTAACAATTCTTTGTTCATTTCCTCCCTGGTGCATCTCATTGCTTTGCAGATGTACATTTCCATGTTACTCACTATTTTCATCCTACTGAGGTGTGATTTACGAGTTAACTGCATTAATGGAAGGAGTTATATAGGATAAATTACCTGCTAAACAAAAGTAAAATATTGATCGTGTGTCCTTTGATGAGGTTGTTGGGTGCATCCTCATATTGTTCCTGTTAGTGCCCTGCTAGTCGATCACATTTTCCTCCTGTTATGTTTTGTTTTCTCGCCAGCTGTTGTTGCTTCAATCGACTGAGAAAACTCCAAGCTAGTGTTTTGCTTAGCCTTTCCTTCAGAAGCAGAGTTCACCCCTTCACTTTCATGCTTTTCTCTTTGTACTATAAAATAAGGCTCTATGGATGGTGTTGATGAATTTTTGTTGTTGATTTCCTTTTTGGAATGAGTGGAATGCACTGTTGATGGTTGTTCTTGGCCATAGAATCATTTTTCTTCGATGGTATTCAAGGATTTTTGACTATTTGAGTACTCTCATCCCCGGAGTTCTCGTTGGCGGTGCTTTCTTCGTACATTTAGCCAGGGAATGCAATAGGATGGACCTCATCGTTGGGGAAACAAACCCTAGTTGTCGAATTCTTATGAATTTTACTAGAAGTTGATAGAAAATACGTGTTCGACTCAGGCAACTCCATCGCAATTTCATCAATCTGCGCCTCTCGATTCTCACTGATTACCACTATGGAATCGGATTTTTTTTATATGTGATAGATTTTGATACAACGTATTCATTTCCATTATCCTTTTTCTGTGATTCCCTTCAGAAATTCCTTGGGAAATATTTTGTCGATCTTCATCGATCTCCTCTTCCAAATTCACAGTTTATATCTTATTTTTTACCTGCGATTTCTAGACATTTGGAGAATGACCTTGGAGCCTGACATATTGGGGTTTGTTTCCATCTTAATAGAGCCCCATTTGGCTTTGTTTTGGCGGTATTTTGAGGTCCACCGATGACACAAGCTGTAGTGCAGTTGCGCATGCTTTTGGTATTTTTGTAGCCTTCAAGAAGGGATGGGGCATCTGAAGAGAGAAACTCTTATTTGTATTTTAGAATTTTGGGCTTAGGTTTGGGGTTTATGATTTAGGTTTAGGGCTAGGGTTAAGGTTTGGTTAGGGTTAGGGTTAAGGTCAGGGTTAGTGTTAGGGTAAGGGTTTTGGGTATTTTTAGGTTCTTAGGTTTAGGGATTAGTATTTGAGTCTTAATATCAATGGTTTGGTGTTTAATGTTTGGGTTTAGGTATTTTGAGCTTGTCGTTTAGGGTTTATGGTAGTGCTAGGGCTAGGGGTACTGTTAGGGTTAGGGTTAGGGTTTAAGTTGTTTTTATGATTTTAGAGTATGTGGTTAAGTATTTGAGTTGTAATATTTGTGGATTAGTGTTTAATGTTAGGTTTTGGTATATTGGGTTTTGGGATTAGGGTGTAGAGTTTAGGGATAAATTTAAGATTAGGTTAGGGTAAACGTTCGTGTTAGGCAAAGTGTTAGGGCTACGTTTTAGGGTTTTTTAAAGTTTTTTTTTGGTGTTTAGGATTTTTGTTTAAAATCCATGGTTTAGTATTTAATGTTAGGGTTTTGGTATTTAAGGCCTTGGGTTTAGGGTTAATGTTTTAGTATTAGGGTTACAGTTAGTGTTTGGGTTTGGGTTAGGGTTTAGTTATTTTTTAAGTTTTAGGGTTTGTGGTTTGGGATTTGAGGTTTAAAATCTATGGTCTAGTGTTTAATGTATGGGTTTTCATATTTGAAATTAGAATTTTTATTTGGAATTAGGGTTTAGGATTTTTAGGTTTAGGATTAGAGTCTGGGTTAGAGTTAGGATTAGGGTTAGGGTGTAAGTTTTTTTCACATTTTATGGTTCATGATTTGGCATTTGAGGTTTAATATATATGGTTTAGTATTTAATGTTTTGGTATTCGTATTTTAGGCTAAGGGGTTAGAGTTAGAGTTAGGGTTATGGTTTTGCATTTTTTGGGTTCTGTGTTTAGGTTTTAGGATTTAAGCTTTAGTATCAATGGCTTATTTTTGCTATTTTAGGCTTGGGGTTCAAGTTTTATGGTAGGGTTAGAGTTAGGGTTAACGTTAGGGTTAGGGTTAAGGTTTTCTATGTTTTGGTTATAGGTTTGAGTTGTAATATCTATGGTTTATTATTAAATGTAAGGGTTTTAGTATTTTAGTCTTAGGGTTAAGGGTTAGGACTAAGTATAGGGTTAGGGTTAGGGTTTCGGTTAGGGTTAGGTTTTAGGGTTTGTCGTATAGGATTTGAGGTTTAAAATCTATGGCCTAGTGTTTATTGTATGGGTTTTCATATTTAAATTTAGAATTTTTATTTGTAATTAGGGTTTAGGATTAGGGTCTGGGTTTGTGTTATGATTAGGGTTGTGGTGTAGGTTTATTTTCACGTTTTATTGTTTGTGATTTAGCATTTGATGTTTAAAATATATGGTTTAGTATTTAATGTTTTGGTTTTTGTATTTTCGACTGAGGGTTTAGGGTAAGGGTTAGGGTTTTGGTTTTGCATTTTTTGGGTTTTGGGTTTTGGGTTTATGATTTAAGGTTTAATATCCATGGCTTATTGTTTAATGTTTGGGTTTTGGTATTTTAGGCATGGGGTTTAGGTTTTATGGAAGGGTTAGGGTTAGGGTTAATGATAGGGTTAGGGTTTAGATTTATTTTCACATTCAAATGTTTTGGGTTATAGATTTTAGTTGTAATATCTATGGTTTATTTTAAATTTAAGGGTTTTGGTATGTTGGTCTTAGGGTTTAGGGTTTAGGTTTAGGATTAAGGATAGGGTTAGGGTTAGGGTTTATGTTAATGATATGGTAAGGGTTAATGTTTAGATTTTTTTTTAGGTTTTAGGTTAAAGGGTTTTGGCTTTTTGGTTTAAAACTATGGTTTAGTGTTTAATCCTTCGGTTTTTGTATTATGGGCATGGGTTTTTGTTTTAATGACTTTGGGTTAGTGTAATTGTTAGGGTTAGGTTATGGTTTAGTTTTTTTAGGTTTGAGGAGTTTTGGTTTAGGATTTGAGGTTTAAAATCTATTGTTTAGTGTTTAATATTTGGGTTTCATATTTTAGACTTGGTGTTTTTTAGGGTTTAGGGATTAGGGTTAGGGTTAAGATTAGGGCTAGGGTGTAGGTTTTTTTAGGTTTAATGGTTCAGGGTTTAGCATTTAAGGTTTAAAATTTACTTTTTAGTATTTAATGTTTGGGAAATGATATTTTGGGCTAAGGCTTTTGGGTTTATGGTTTAGGTTAGGGTTATAATAAGGGTATTGGTTAGGGATTAGGTTTTCCTTAGGTTAAGGTTTTGTGGCTAAGATTTTATATTTAAATCTATGGTTTAATATTTCATATTTGGGTTCTCAAATTTTGGGCTTACGAATTTTTTGGACTAAGGGTTTAGGATTTTGGTTTAGAAGTTATGTATTAGTATTATTTTATGTTTTATGGTTCTAGGTTTAATATTAGAGTTTTAAAATCTATGGCTTAGTATTTAATGTGTGGGTTTTTGTATTTTGGTCTTAAGGTGTTGGGTTTATGGTTTAGGGTTAGAGTTAGTGAGCTCACATCCGTCCGAATTGATCTTCACCCAATAATCCGGAGCCTTCTTCCACGATACTATTTTAACTTTGCTTTCATAGCTATATCACTTTGCTTTTTGAATCAAGTCCATCCATTTAGTCGGCAATGTGATGTATGGGTATGCGTTAGTTAGCATTTTATTTTACTACATTGCATCTTTGACCATGTTCATGTTTGATGGATTTCCTCCATATTTTTGTGTGCACCTACTCTTCCATAGATTCCAATAAATTAGTATTAGAGTGTCTTGTAAAATCAATTTATGAGACTCATTGTTGGACTATGTGTTCCACCAGTTTGCTATCAGCTGCGGCAATGACTGATGGTTGCATCTAATTCCAACTAGTCCGGCAAAGCTCGTCCACACAGTCCTAGCAAATGGTCCACTATTTATTATGTGATTGATGTTATCTTCCCCTCTCCTGTTCCTTCAACAAAAACAATTAACTGTTTCTATTCTTAAAGTAATCAGTCTATCATTAGTAGGGAGTTTACTTTTTAAAATTCTCGATAACAAAAAGGAAATGTTAAAGGGGACGCACTTATTCCAAATCTGTGATTGATATTGATTTTTGTTCCTCTTTTCCCGAATCTCATTCATGTTTGAAGCACAGGTGAAATTTCTAACTGCGTTGAGGGTCTAAATTGCTTGATCTGGAAGATGTCTTTTCACAGGAATCTCATTGTGTAGGATGGCTGCCATTTTTTCTGCTAGAAATTGCTGAATAAGCTTGTTCAAGTCCCATTCGCCCTCATCTAAGAATTCTGCCACAGTAGTGTTATTCAACCTGTTGGAGTTGTTAGAATAATGATCTAGGGATCCCATCCCAAACCAATTATCCCACGAAAAAGAATAGTTGCCGGAGATGATCTTCCATTTTATGTGTTTTTTGACTTGGCCTCTGTTCTTTATGATGGTTTGCCAACTCAGTGATTCTCATGTATCCTCTTTTTTAAAAATAGTGTTTGCTCTTAGGAAATATTTCTCTCTTAGAAATTTACCCCATAGTGTATTTTTGGCTCTGAAGATCCACCATTACTTATGTTGGATTGACTTGCTATCTTCCATAATGTTTCGTACCCCTATGCCTCCTTCCTCATGTGGAAAACTGAGATTTCTCTAAGATACCCAATTGTACTGTTTTCTCCCATCATTCCAGCCCCAGAAAAAGTCAGCCATCAATTTTTGAAGATGCTTCAGCATGGTGGATGTTGGAGTCACAACCGATAGGAGATGAATGTCCATTGATTGGAGAACATTCTTTTACAACACGACCTTGCCTCCGTAGCATCGCTGCTTACTCTGCCACCCTCTAATCTTGCATACAAACTTATGAATTATATTAGAGTAATTGATATTCCCAGATCTGCCACTGATAAATAGGGCATCCTAAGTAAGTAAACAGACTCTTTTTTAACTTAAGTCCAGTAAGTAGATTGAGTCTCTCCTTTGTTCTGGTAAAGGCATTCGGATGCAGCATGAAGTGGCTCTTGTCACCATTGTATGTTTCCCGCATATCTCCTGATAGACCTTTAAGGTGCGTATAAGAATTTTTAAATTTTTGGCCCTCCCTGATGTGAAGAGAATGATATCGTCAGCAAAATAGAGATGATTCACCTGGGGCCCCTCTTTTCTGTGTAAAAACCATGAAAATCTTGATGATTGTGAAGTCTATTTAAAGATCTCATCAAAACCTCCGCAACTAAAATTACCATAAAGATAAAAATCTCATCGAAACCCATTTTCTTCAACACTAGTATTATAGGACCAAGAGAATCTATCATACACTTTTGCCATGTCTAGTTTCATAAAAACATTGCTCCCAATATTAGGATTCTTTATTTGTTGGATAATATCTTGCACAAGAATAATATTTTAAGATGTACTTCTTACCTTCACAAAGCCAGACTGATTAGGAGATATTAGTTTCGGGAGTATAGCACAAAGCTTGGAACTTACTAGCTTTGGAATTATTTTGCAAGTAAAATTACTCAGATCTATAGTCCTACATTCCGTTAACTTAGTCGGATTGCTCACTTTAGGAAGAAGGACAATACGCAGTTGGGATAAGTACTTTGGTATTATTTGTCCATTAAAGAAGGCTTTAATTACACCCATAAGATCAATCATTATAATACCCCAACATTTTTGAAAGAAATAGCCGCTCATACGATAAGGCCCTGCTGCCGAATTGAGATTCATTGAAAAAACAACACTTTTGAGCTCTTTCATAGTAGGAGTGTTAATGAGGGTTTCATTTTGATCATGAGTAAGAATTCTTGCAATGCAATCCGACATGTATGCACTAATCATTTCCTCGTTACAAGTGAATATTTCCACAAAGTTATCATAGGAAGTCTTGGCAATAATATCTTCTCCTTGAATCCAATCACTTTCTGTCTTCATTATTTGATTTATAAAAAGTTTCCTTCTTCTCCCCCTTATTTATGAAAGAATGTATTTGGAGTTCGTATCACCTTCTTTGAACCAATGCATTTGAGTTTTTTGCTTTGAGATTTTGTCCTCCAATTTAAGGATTTTAATGTATTTAGCATTAATTTCATGAAGATTAGTTCTATTGTGATCACTGTTATGCAAGATAAACTCTTGCTCAGCTGCTTTTACCTTTTCCTCATAATTCTTTATGTTTAAAAAAACATCACCAAACTTCTTTTTGGACTAACACATTAGAGTTTTAGATAGCCTCTTGGGTTTTTGAGGAAAAACCCACATACTATTGTCCTCCACCTTTTTGTTCTATCAAGTTTCTACCACCTCCATGAAATCAGGATTGTCCACCCAACTATTTAGGAACCTGAAGTATCTTAGTGCTTCATTTTCTTGAGGCACAATTTCCATTAATACAGGGCAGTGATAAGATCCTGTAGCCAGGAGATGATTAATAATGGTTTGCGATATATTCTGTAAACAATGGTCATTAATTATTGCCCTGTCCAAACTCTTCCAATTTCTTTGATTGATACCCTTTTTATTATTCCAGGTAAATTTTTTCCCGCTAAAACAAAGGTTTATAATCCCACATGCTTCAATCACTTCAATTAACTCTGGACTTTTTCTCATAATATAGGGAATACCCCCCAACTTTTCATCTATGTCATTAATTACATTGAAGGAACACATAGTACACTATTGTTTGTCTTCAATATTAGCCCGGTTAAGCATATTATCCCATAGGGGCCTTCTCAGTTGATCCTTGCACTTGGCATAAATAATAGAGATAACAAAGAAGATTTGTATAGCATTGTGTTTAATTTCACAAATGATTTACTGGTCGTCTTCATTAATAACATTGTAGTCATATCACTGTTCCAGAAATTCAAAATCTCACCATTACAATTGGCCTTGGAATTATCCATATGCAGTTGTATTCTAAAATAATGAACATGCACATTGTTAGAAAAAAGTTCCACGATAGAAATAAGAGATAAACTATAAATTTTCCAAAGCATCTAAAGCCCTTCCAACAGTCCATGTTTGTTAATCCCCCTCACATTTCATATGATTTTACTAATCATTTCACGATAGCAATAAGAGATAAACAATAAATTTTCCAAAGCATCTCAAGTCTTTCCATCACCCTCTGTTTGTTAATCCCCCTCCCATTTCATATGATTTACTAATAGTTAGGATGATCCTTAGGTGATTAATCCGGTATTGGCTCTGCCAGCAATGATAGACTTTAGATCTTTTAATTTGGATAGATAATTTTCTAGGAGATAAACCCTATTTCATAGTTTTTTTTGGTATTTCATCATCTATTCTCTGTTCCTGCGGAGGGCTAGAGGTTCTAATTAGGGCCTCACTCGTCTCCTCTTCCTCCACTTGATATTTTAAAGATTTATTATCATAATCCAGTTCGTCTTCAGAGTTCAGCACGTCATATTCATTAAGGATTGCTTGATCCTTATTGTTCTTCTTTTTTCTCCCATTGTCAGGTGGATCACTTGTATTTAAGACCACATATATTGTCTGAATAGGCATTATATCTAGGCCTTACTTGTCATTTATCCTGGTAGATTGAGTACCTTTCCCAACCTCTCCCTGTTGTTCATCTTCCTATTGTAGCTCCTTTTCCACTACCATTTTCGTTTGCATTTGCAATATTCTTTTGGCTGCATCCCTTTTTTTTACTAGGTTTATATGTACTTTTTTGTGCCTCATTTTGTGTACGTGAATTACTATTATTATCCATGTTCTGGACTAGAGAGTCCTTTCCTTGTTGCTCATTGTTTCCTGTCCCCCTTGATTGAGTTTTTGTTATGTCTCCATCCATCAATTTTTTGATTGCTTTTGTTTTGTCCTTGTTGTTTGTCCTTATGAATATTCTCTCCTTTATTGCATTTCCTTCTTTGGTTTCTATGGTCCTATCTAGATTCATTTCCAACCCCCTCATTCAAAACATGAGGAAACCCCCACCCTTTTGGTAACCGTATCCTGTAGGTTAGATTGGTTCTCATGACAACCCCCGTCCAACCCTCCTTCATCTTCCTAAGAACAATAAGCAATAACTGTAAAAAATTTATGAGAAGAGGGTTTATAGCTATGATACCTGACAGGGATTTTGCCTTTTTGCTAAGAGTATTAGGTAGGTTGTCCTGCATTTCTACAGCTTGCTTTGGATCCTTTCTTATTTTGTTAATTTTTGTTTTGCCATTGTTTTTTCTTCTTGCATTGTAGGGTTAGTAAATTTATTTTGATGTATGGTCCTAGGACCCTGCTTGATTTTTTGTTATTTTTCCTTCCATAAACTTTCTGATTGCTTTTGTTTTGTCCCTCTTATTGGTCCTTCTGCATGTTCTCTCTTTTATTGGTTTTCCTACTTTGGTTTCTATGGTCCGAGGTAGGTTGATTTCCAACCCCCTCATCCAAAGCATGAGGAAACGCCCCCCCCTTTGGTAACCATATCCTGTAGGTTAGATTGGTTCTAATGACAACCCCCATCCAACCCTCCTTCAACTTCCTTAGCATAATCAGCATTATCAGTAAAAAAATTATGAGAAGTGGGTTTATAGATATGATACCTGACAGGGATTTTTCCCTTTGGCTTTGAGTATTTTGTAGGTTGTTTTGCATTTCTACAACTTTCTTTGGATCCGTTCTTATTTTGTTAATTTTTATTTTGCCTTGGTGTTTTTTCTTCCTGCACTGTAATGTTAGTAAATTTATTTTGATGTATGGGCCAAGGATTACGTGTTGTTTTTTCTTCTGTTGTTTCTGGTCGTGAATTTTTCTTCTTTTAGGTGAAAGAGATCACCACTCCTGCTTTGGTTGCATGCCCTCTATATATTTTCTATTTTTCCTAAGTTGTGAATGCCATTCATCATCTCTTTGTTGGTGTGGGTGTTGAGCATGTTGGTTGACAAAGTACTCTCTTCTCATGCTGCCTTGTTACATTTGTTACTCCCGTTGTACTTTTGTTACACCTTTTTGGAGCCTCATATCCGTCCCCTCAATAGTCATCATGTGTTGTGTCCAAACCGTATTAAAATACAATTCATTATTGAGACCAATGATCACATGTCTATGATTGTCATGTGCTATGTTAACACCACCACTGAGTTGAGTTTGTGATATAAAACTTTTCCTGATAAGATCAATTTTAGGCATGACAGAGGTGAATTTTCCCACTAGCGTATATTTGCAGTCGTTGGTAAAGACATTCGGATAGTCCTTCATGTCAAAAATTACTACCGGACGTCCCTGTATAGTTTTCTAAATTTGAGGGACAAAGGTGAATGGGATTTTCTCTTTTTTTTGTCAATTTTCCTCTATCTTGACGCCAATGTTTTCACCATAGTGTTGGGTTGGGGGAAAGAATGCCCCTCTTGTTTGTTTCTCTTATCTTCATTAGGCTTAATGCCTATATTGGCTGCCATACCTGAGGGGTATATTGAGGATGGTTACTTGTCTTACAATTCCTATCAAAATTGATTGAAATTTTAGGAAAAATTTTGTGGTATTAATCATTCCCCTCTTCCCATCCCCTAAAGTTACCATGTATCTAGTTTTCATTATCTTTAAAAAACTCTTGTTCATTCTCCGATTAGCTTCCCTATAGTGAGTGTTGCAGAGAGCCCTATGACATCTAGATTGACAAATTGTATGAGGATAAATCCTCATATCTATCTTGGCTCTGAGATGGGAGAGGATCCCCAAGAGTTTCTAGATGGTGTGTACAAGGTGTTGAGTGCCAGGGGGTGACTTTTATGGAGTAGGAGGAATAAGATTTTTATCAATTAAGAGAGGTTGCTCAAGTGTGGTACTGTCAATGGAAAGATAATAAGTTAGTTGAATTGGATCCTATCGAGTGGGAAGTGTTTAATTAGGTTTTATTAGTAAAGTACTTTCCCCGTGAGAGGAGGGAGGTGAAGGTTGAGGAGTTTATTAATCCCAAGCAAGTAAACATGAGTGTTGAGGAGTATTCCTTGAATTTCAGTAGATTGTCTAAGAATGCTCCATCCTTGGTGTCTAACCGTATGGGTGCGGTGAGTTGGTTTGTGATTGGTATTGCCGACCTTGTGAAAGAAAAATGTTGTACAACCATTCTCCACAATCACATGAATCTATATAGGCTCATGGTATACGCTAATTCCATAGAGGAGTCAAAATTTAAGAGGTATACTAGAAACTTCAAGAGGAGTGGACCAAGTGAGAAAAAATAACCTAGGTTCAAAAAAAAGGGCTCACACTCAAGATGAACCTAGATTATCAAAGTCGGTTGTGGGTGATGACTATAATGTTGATGATGGTAATTTCTTGTACTTCTCTCTTTAGTGTTATGAGTTCCTTCTAAGTGGGGGAGTATAGTTAGTACATGGGCTAGATGGTCATAGAAGTAAGTATGTTATATGTTACATTGTGTTTAGGAGTCTTGTTTAAATCAAGTTTTATTTATTCCTTGCATAGTGCATTTCATGAAGTTATGATTATGTTTTAAAATGTTTTTCTATGATTTTATCTTGTATATTAGTATGTTTCCATCATCAATTTCGTAAATGTTGCATTTTTTGAAATTTGAAGCATGATCACTTACATAGAATTTAGTTCAATGTGGATTTTTCAAAATTGACTAAACCATTCTTTGGTTGAAAATTGTCCTAAAGTTTATAGAACTTATGTATATGATCATGCTAATTAATATAAAAAGAGTTTTTTTGCCATTTTGAATAAAGGATGTGAGTCTTATGAGCATGATGATTTATAGATTAGTTTTTAACTTCTTGTTGTGTTGTAAGTCTATTGATTATATGAAATTGATGTGTTCTCCTAAATTTTGTATTTCATAATGCTTTTATGTGGTATGGTTATAAGTTATTAATTGAATCTCTACATTTGGAAGTGTTCGGAGAGGGGCAAGTGTCGTTCGAGGACAAATATTGTCATACTGGGGGAGATTGCAATACCTCTAAAATTACTTAGCTGTAAAAAGATACTAACATGTTTATACTGAGGGTCGAAGATCCTTAAAAATTTAGGTGATTTGAAAGTGAAATGTCAAGGGCAACCAAGACGTTCGACTACTTAGTCACCTATGTGCCTAATATATATATTAATGTGCTTATGTGTGTCTCATGAGATTATGAGCTCCTTATATTAGTAATAGTATTGTTCATAGGCAGTATTTGGAATTTCATAAAGTTTGTGTGTCGTAGTATGTTTTATTGAGTGTTATGTGTTTGTTTTCGATGAAACTGATGTAAGAGGTCCTAAACTCTGATACAGACATATTTGGGTTTGAAACATTCGGGAAAACATCCCAAAGGAGAAACCAAGGGTCCTTGAGGAAGGACATTCAGAAGATCCTAAGGCTCTCTAGACCATCCCAAAAGACTGAGGCAATCGACGGCCAGTAGGCTGGATGATGAGTCGACCCGTCGATTATGGACGTGTGTCAATACTTAGCCTAGGGATACTAATCTCCCACGATCTAGCCTCTGAACCAAAAAACGTCCAGACAAGAAAGTCCTCGTCTAACTAACTAGCCGCCAATGGGCAGGTGTCGATAGGGGCTGCAACCTGCGTAGTTCACTGTAAAATGCAAGGGTGAATTTGTATATTCACCCAACGTCCAAATAATTAATTGGGAGGTTTACTAAAGGTATTGTAGGTATTTTAAGAGGTTTTATAAGTCCTAAAAACCTAGATGAATTCATTATTCCAAAAATCAAAACCAAAACCTCTAAAGACCACTCTAGAACTCGCTTAATGCTTCAAGGGTGATTGAAGCTTGAATGTTGATTTATCCAATAAATTCTATAAATTTTTGTGGATTAGCATTAGTTAAGGTATGGTTTTCCATCCTTGGAACTCTTTTCTTCAAGGAGCGAATTTCAAAGTGTTTTTCAAAGACTTCTCATAAGATAAGTTTTCTAAATTTAAATCTATCCATGGTATCTTGCATTAAAGGTTTCCAATCATCGAATATTGATTAAATTATTTTAAATTAGATATTTTTAAATCAAAAACAATATGAACCCATGAAATTCATGTAACCTTAGATTTGACTACTCTAAGGGTGAAGTGATTATATCTTAATGTTATTGAATTATTGTTTTGATTGATAAGGGCTATTGAATTATGCATGAATCATAATAGAATTATTAATATGCTGCGCTAATTTCAAAAATTCAAGTTGAATTATCTTTGATTCATTATGTATTGGAATTATTGGACTCAATTTAGGATCATGGACATTGGTAAGGGCTTTGTTATATTGTGTTAGTTGAGTTGACTATTGATTGAAGTTGTGAATTTGGAATCAATGGTATATTGACATAATTTAATCTATTATGAATTCTAATTCTTAGATTATGATGATGATGCTTTTTATGATCCACTTATAATGGTGGTGCTATGTGCTTTACTTGTAAATGATGTGGCATCTTTGGCATTACTTTTTGTATTATGATGATCATGGCTTTGTCAGCATTACTTGATATATTTTGAGGATTGATGTCTTTGATTTATGTGAAGTATGATCATAGCTATCTACTTGTGATGAATGTTAAAGTATGTGTTTCTTCTATTGATGTTGTTAGACGATCATGTTATACTATGACATGTCATTAGGTGTGTAGTCTTAGAGTTCATGCATGATTCTTCCTAATTGTCTATGTGAGTCATATGATCATTATATGGAGGATATTATATTACTGAATAGGGTTTAAAGATTATGTTGGTTATACCAATGTGCTTCTAGAATGAAATGTTATATGTCAAGTATGTTGTTTCTTCTTTTGGTAGACTTGTGTCCCTTACATCATACATATATAAAAAGAATATGACTTCTTGACATAGGATGGTAAAGCTTCTTAGTCTTGTATGTACGAATGACATGTGACCTAAATGTTGCTAAGAAGTTCTTTTATGTTGAGCCTTCTACTTAATTGTAAGGTTATGATATCCTAGAATTTTAAAGTCGTAAGTGTATCATTCTTTTTTGAATGGTGGACATAGGGATTGATTGCCTGGAACGACATGAAATCTTCCATAGGAAAATCATCAAGCTATCATATTCACAATTGTAAGGCAATCCTAGGGGACCACTTTGGTAAGGTGAATGTGATTGGGCTGTGAACTAGATATGCAACCTCTTCATATGATCCTTTATTGAAATAATCTACGCTCTAGTTAGGCATGATTCTAGAGTATAAACAAATTCTTCATACTCCTTAACCATTTGCCTACAGGGGATATGTTCACGTTCTAACATTTGCAAGTAGAACACCCTCCATCAAAGTAGGTTATGACTCCAGATTCCATGCATAACTACCATGGTCTATGTCGGTTCCTATTCTAATCATGTGGGATATATGCTAGTATTTGAAAAGTTCTATGAAATTTAGGTGGTGGTAAGGGACGCTATCTAGACATTTTATAACAGGCTATGAAGATGTTAGTGAGTGAGTCCCTACGTCCTCTCCAAGACTATTACATGAATGTCCTTATATGTGATGAATGTATCTGAATAACCTAGTTAAAATAATGACATAAGTTGGAATGCCTGTAAATTTGTAAGTACTTACCTAGAATAGATAAGGGTTTTCTAGTTAAAGTGTGAATGGGGAATAGGAATAATCACTATATATCTTACCTATGTAAGTCTTAAGAATGATTGTAGTTAGGGGAAATAACTTTAATAAGTAAACATGATCGAAACATAGGTAGTCTTATTGATTATGTAGGTAATCTTAGAAAGGATGTATGAGTATGTCTTTTGGATAATATTCGAGAAGAGAATGGCATATTATGTTTATGGGCAATCGTTTAACAACTCACTCAAGTGAATCTTAGTATCAACTTTGGTAAGAGGATCTCATGTGTATGTGTTTTCTGTATTCTAAATGTAATTGTCTCATTATAGGTGGTCTTAAGGATCATTTAGTTGTGCCTTGATAGTTTGTATGGGCGGTCTTGCTTTGTCTTACTCAAGTGATTCTTAGGATAGCTTTTAGTAAGGCGATTGCATGCTAAATGGGTTCATTGTTAAGTAAAGTTAGTTCACTGTAATGTTGGATTAATTTCCGGTAACATGGCTTAGTTTAATCTATTGTTTCTTAAAACGATATAAAATGCTTATGTGATATCTTGTGTGTTTCTAAGTTCTGAAATGTTCTTATTATGCTTATACTACGGTGTTTAATTCAACAAGAGCATGTTTCAATAAATGTCCATTTTCATGATTTCATGAATTATGCCATACTTAGCAAGAGTGTCTATAAGAATTCCTTACATGTTGTTATATCTAAAGATGTAGGTGGAAAGGGAGAAATATCTTGAAGAAAAGCTTGGATTCTAGTTATCTTTCAAGCAAAGTTGAAGTATGTCCTCACTTGACTCAAGGGCATAATCGTCTTTTGATGTATTTTAATTCAAAAAAATGTAATACACTAAGTATTTCTCTATCAGTATGGTATGGGGCCGTGTCCCAAGTATTCTTGAGTCTAAGATTAACATATGTTGAGAAGTAGTGTTTCTATTATTTATAAAATGAAAGATGTTTTAAGATATTTCAAATGAAAATTTCAATTCTCCGGACTAATTTCCTTACATGTATCAGATTAATGATGTCAAAGGTCTTTTGCACGAACTCCTAGAGGTCATGTACGCCCTGCCATGACCTAAGAATACCTTAACTTCTAGGGTATACATGCGGGTCATTACAGAAACTAGGGGGACTTCATGGATGGAAGAATCCATGATTAAATAACTACACATACCTTAAATTAGAACCTTAATCCTACGTTGAATCCTTGGTGAATTCGTCCTAAACAGCTGCCCCCTATTCTTCTTCTTCTCCAATGGTGCTCTTGAGAGTTATTGTGCGAAAGAGAGGTTTTGAATTCTAGTCTAGAGTTTAGGAGGGTGTTTATTGTTTTACTACTCATAAATACCTAAATTCATCTAATTTAAACAACCATGCATTTATTTGGACGTTTTGTGAATTTCCCAATTCACCTCTTCACTTAAGACTGAACTGCGAGAAAAGTTGCAGGCCTATTGACAGAGGCACCGATAGGTAATCGACCAGAGGACGGGCCGTACAAGAAACCAACGTCTGCGTCAGAGACCACTCCTTTTTTTCATAATCTCTAGAGATTATGTCCTGAGCTACGCCCCTCATCGATGGGGTGTTGATCAATACACAAGTCCTCGATTACCAAGCATCGATTAACACTGCCCAAGGTACTATGTTGCCTTATTTTGGGTCCTTTTTAAGGACCCTTTAGTGGGTCCTTTAGGTGTCGTGCCTTGACGTTTCCACTCCAAATACGTTCATATAGATGTTAGGAACCCTCCCTTTAAATTTCATATACAAACACTACCTAAAACCTCATGAAACATACTAAGGAACGCTAGCACGTCTCAAGGTTTACTTTCAAAAGTTACCAGACCTTCTTGGATGTTTCATGTCCAAACTCCCTCAAAATCTATATAATGACTCTAAACACTATAATGGACCATTTTAGAACTTTAAAACCTCATTACATACAATTTAGGTTCTATTTTAACCTAATTGATTTTAGCTCCTTATAATGGAGTCCTTATATGAATTACTTGATATGGAAATATGATGATTTTTAATGATTTATATGAGACTTTTGATGGTTTATATTATTTATTCTATAGAAGTGTGTAGGATGAATTGCAAGTATATCTAGATGTTCCTATGTGCTTCTTGACTTAGATGTTGTATGTGATAATGTAAATTTAAGTGTTTCTTGTCATGTAGACCAATGTTCCTTGCTTGATACATGAAAGAATATGAATGCTTGAATTAGTATGTTATAACACACTTTATCATGAAAGTACATGTATGAAACCAATATTATCTTGAATATAGAAAAGAAGGTCATTTATGTGGATCTTTTTATAAAGAAGTTTATGATATCCTTCAAGTTGAGAGCCGTAATGGTATCTTTCTTTTTTGAATGATGGACTTAAGGTTGATTGGCTGGAATTGCATGAAATCATTCTTAGGAAATTAATTAAGCTATCTATTAACCATTGTAACTCAACCATAATGGACAACTTTTGTAAGGTGTAATGTGATTAGTTATAGAGTAAATATGGAACTTCTTCATTTACTCCTTGATTGAATTTCTCTATCAGAACAAAGGCTAGCACCGAGTACATATGGTTTGGGGATTAGCTCTATTTAAAGGTAAGGCTAGATTACAAAGAAAATCTTCATATTCCTTAACCATGTGCCTACATGGCATATGTCTTAGTTCTGCCATTGGCAAATAAAACATCCCCCATCGAAGTAGAGTCATACTCTGGATTCCATGATTAGCTAACATTGTCTATGTCAGTTATTTTCTATTCTCATGATGTTTGATACATGCTCTTGTTGGAGAAGTACTATGAAGTTTAGGTAGTGGAATGGGATGCTATCTAGACATTGCACTATTAAGCTTCGAAAATGTTAGTGTGTGCGTAGGTCTTTCCCAAGACAATTATGTGAAAAGACCTCTAAATGATTAAATGAACTATATTTGACTTAATGATAATTATGACTTAGGTTAATAAAGGGTGACTGAAAATATACCAATCTAGGGTAGCTAGAGGGTTGCTTAGGTAGACATGAAGAGGGTGTATGGGCGGACTCTTCATGTTCCACTCAATTTAATCTTAGTGTAACCTTAGGTGGGGAGTTAATGTTTGGTAGGTTATAATCTTGCCCTAGGTAGACTTAAGGATCATTTTGGTACGCTTGAATAGGATGTATAGGCGGTCTCTTCTTGTCCAACTTAAGTGAGTGTTAGGATAACCTTGGACGGGAGACTTCTGTGTCAAATAGTTTACAATGAACTTAATAGGAACTCACTGTAATGTTATTGTAATTGCTACGAATTGAGTATGACTTGAAAATGTGTATTAAATGTAATGTTTTGTGTGTAAATGTTGTTTTTATGCTTATACATGATGGTTTAATCTAAAAGATCATATCCTTATACAAATGTTCATTTATCATGATTTTATAAATTATTCCATACTTAGTACATGCATTCTAGTAATTCCATACATTTTATCTATTTCAAAAGGTGTGGCTAGCAAGTGAGAGGTGTCTTGAAGAAATGCTTGGAATTAGGACTCTTTCAACAAAAGTTGAAGTATGTCCTCACTTGACTCGAGGACATAACTATCTTTAGATTTCTTTCATTAGAAGTATTGTAATAGAAAAAATTTTCGGTATTTTGATTGTATGGGCCGTGTCCCAAGTATTCTTTATTCTATGATTGGCATATGTTGAGGTTCAATATTTCCTATGGTTTTATATTAAAGATGTTATGAGATATAATTTGTGTGAAAAGTTTTAATTTCACACTAGTTTTCATACATGTATGCAATAAATGATATCAAAAGGGCTTGTAATAAGACCTTAGAGCGGTCAAGTACGCCCTGTCTCACTCTGAGAGATCCCTATATTCTAGGGTGTGCTCTCGCGGTGTGACAAATGGATTCTAAGTGATAATGTTCATACATTGTGGATTATTTGGGTATTTTCTTATGTGTTATTATTGATTAGAATTACGTCTCTTAAACTCTTGTTATGAAGGTTATTATCAAAATGTCATGGAGGCATGTTTCTATACTAAATATGTCTTTTTCATGGCTTTTGCATGGCTTCCATACTTAGTGCATTCAATGTGATTACCCTTTCTTTTCCCTTTATGAATTAGTGTAGGGATTGGGAGTCTTGATATGCCATGGATATTATTGATTTCTAAGGGTTGAAGATGAAGCTTTCGTTAGTCCTCTTATATATGAGGACAAGACCCAAATGTTACTCTTCTGTCATTTAGTCTTCATTTTTACTATTGCATGGGAATAGTCCCAAATTTTGTACTCTAAAGTATAGATAGTTTAATGAGACATTTCAAAGGTAGAATATCTTTAAGAAGTCTTCCGTTGGTAGTTAATGAAAGCATTCTTCGTCTGTAAAGAATATTTTATATTCTTACTTATTTTGAATATATTATGCAATGAATGATTCATGAGGAATGTATGACACCTACATGAGGTTGATTACACCTTCTAAATTCTAGGGTGCTCCCCGATCATTACATATATACCCTTATAGCAACAACAGAGTCAGCCACTGTGATAAAAATCGGAAAAGGTTCAACTAAGACATCGGCGAACATATCAATTTTCATAGACAATAAAGAAGTTACAAAATATAAAGTGGCACCAGGATCTACCAGTAACAACATCCGGATAAACCCCTTGATCACCCCTAGACTTGAGAGTATAGAAGTTATTCTTCTTAAGAGCATCGGAACTAGCACCACTTGTTCATGCTTGATTATGCTACATTCCTTTATTATTGACCATATGACAATCCCTAACCATATGACCACACTTTGCACAACCAAAGCAATTATTAGTACCCATTAAGCACTTGCCCAGATCATTCTTATGAAATGTGTTACATTGGGGAACCCCACTTGGAGATATAATATCATTCCCTCCTTGAGACCTAGGGGTTAAAACCCTATCCTGCCGTACTTTTAGAATATTATAAAGGAATTAGTTGGAGAATCTCTTCTTGAACTTTTTCTTGTCTTGAATGTTAAACTTAACCTTGGAAGTACCTCTATCATGGGGCCTTGCCCTCTAAAACTCCCTATTCTTCCCCTTGAGCCAACTCTCCTAAACTTGTTGAGCATGCCCCATCAAATGAGAAATGTCCATTTTTTCATAAAGCATTTTTGCACGACATTCTTCCTCAAGTTCAACGGGTTCACCCATCACAAACTGAATTATTTCATCTTTAGGATCTGAAACTAAAAAAGAGGAATATTTATACAACTCACTAAATTTTGAAGAGTATTCTTGCACATTCATTCCTCTTTGACGAAGGTTGATAAACTCTTCCACTATTGCATCTCTTTTCTCTGTTGAGAAGAACCTATCAATAAATGACCTCTTATAGACTTCCCAACTTATACGACGTGCTCTCAAAGCCCTATTGTCTATCCATTGAGTGTACCAAATTTGGGTTACATCCACGAGTTGATAGGCGGCTACCTCGGCCTTCTCATTTGAGCCTACCCCACTAGCATACAAAATCTTATAAACCTCATGAAGAATTTATAGGGTGTCTTCATACTCTTTATTGACAAAGAATATGGGAGGGTTCATATTTGAGAAGTCCCTCAAGATAGAACCAATAATACTAGTATTTTGATTCCACGGGGTTAAACTTCCATATTTGTTTGTGCTGCCATAGCTTGAGAATAATTAGCTACGGCTTGTGCTTGACTAGTCATGACTTAAGCTAACTTTATGAACTTCCTTATCTCTCCATCCGTCATAGCCAGAGTATTGTCCAGAGCTTGGTAACTTAGAGGAGCTTCTTCTTGGAGAGGAGCTTGGTTGTCTTATTGAGGAACTCCCTCATTAGCAATGTCCTCTTCAACTCTTCTTGCGGCTTTCTTATATTGTCATAGCCTCTAACTACAAGCAAAGGATTAGAAGAAAAGGACACATAGAGTTAAGACTTTTGAGGCACCACTTAAGACTGCCAAAAGAAGTGAGAATTTCCTAAGCATCACATTGCCTCCAATTCATAAGTGTGGAGTGCTTCGCAATTATGCACAAAACTCCAGATAGATTTTGTGTAGTGAGACATCATTCCTATGAAAATTTAACCTCATACTCTAATACAAAGTTTCTCATGACTAGAGATCACCCCCTAATTGTAACTGATGTCTTCATCCTCATAGAGACCTAAACTAATCCCTTAGCATACATCATCGCCTTTTTAAGGTCAATAAAGATATGGAAAAATTAACAGTTTTGCATATGAAACTTACATAGACTTTTTATATTTTTAACATAGTCTATAATCATATCACAAAAAACCATGTATCATAGGAGTACATTAATTGGGACATAGCCCATACAACTTCACCATATGTCTAATAAGAGAATACAACATAGTATTTCCAATATTAGAAATAGAACAAAGCCTTTAGACTAATAAAATGTCATGAACTAGAGTAATAGCCTTTGTCCTCGTACTTGAAGATTAACTAACATGGGAATCTACCCAAGCTTCTTAAAATTTGGCTTTGGAACTCTTCAATTGCCCGAAACTACATTATTGTGGAAAGAAAGACAATATGGGTTTGTACAAACCACATGTACTATGTATGAATACATATTCAACCATATCATTTGGAAACATGCTAAAAAAAATTTTTGGTTTATATGCATGCTAAATTAACTAAAAAGCCTTTACACACATTCTAAGAATATAACAAAGTTGACAAGAAATCAATAATAAGACATTTTCATATTATATGTTCATGAAACACATCATAGTAAATCCATAAGCAACATTTAATCAATACATTACAAGACATAGCCCATAATACCAATTTAAGTCAATAGTGCCATGCCTATTTGAAGCCCCATAACCCCGCTTAATGTAAATCATCTATCCAAGAAACCATAACCATTGAATTTTTATCATATGTCTTTATAACAAGTGTATTCAACCTCATACATATAAATCTATACCAACAACATGTATATCAAGTGAATACAACATATATGAGACAAATATTGCATAGAATCCACATTATGCATTCCATTCATAACATAACATTTTTCAATGTGGAAAATAGTTAAGGAACTGGGAGATTGTTACTAGAAACTCTCTTTATGCTAATATGAATTCTACTTTCCATCTCATTAGACACTTGGTGAACCTACCTTCCTCATTGGAAGGGACACCTCTCATTGTCAAGTTCTTTAACATTCCTGAAAAATTACATGTCTAGTGGAGAGCCCAATAGGTCTTTAAGAATGTGTATTGGGGGTGCATAGGCATCCCCATTCCAAATACTTAGAAATATTGGGCATAGTATAGAAAATTGGCTAAGATGTATTAGCCAATTTCTATATAATACCCAAATAAGAAATATATTAGGCATATTAGAATATATTGCCTTAAAGGGTGCTAGCTAGTTTTTCATAATATTAATGAGCTTGTTGAAGAAATGTACCTGTAATAATGGCCATAAGCTAGAAAAATATGTTTCATAGTATTCTCATAATAGATGAGGAATCCATGTGTCAAGCCTTGGCGTCGTAGTACACGACCACTTAAAATGGTTTTGCAGATTATGCAATGCCCAAGGACATAGTGAGGATCCTTCGGACAATAATTAAACATTACAAATGAACCATCATAAATATTTAGTTTGTAAAGTACAAGCAAAATGACCAAGTAGGGGACAACCCTAACTGAATTCGGTTAGGGTAGTTAGCGGGCAGGCGTGCACAAGGCTTGCACTACGTGGGGCATAGCTCTCTAAAAAACACTAGACTCTATCTAACTGACCTAACTAGGAAAAACAAAAATAAATTATGTACTACACCCGACAACCTAAAGCTTAATTTGGTGACGCATAGTAACTAGTTAAAAAGAGAACCTAGTACCGAACCTAGGATGGTCCAAAACAGTTAGCTATGGCCCCAAAGACAAAAGGGTACTTTAGTGATTACCCTAGGTCCCTTAATTAAATATACAATTTAATTTATTTATAAAAATTTTAAATTTTGGATGAGACGCTAGCCAATTTCAAGATTTTTTGATAAGTCCAATGTATTCCTATTTTAAGTCAATCTAGGAGGGGATTTTTAGTAATTTATTTCTTTCTTTATTTAGTTTACTTAATTATCCTAGATTTAATGAGTCAATATCAGTTCTTAAGATTTAGACTCACGTTCAAATACTACGAAATTCACAACGCAATACAGTAAACAAACGAAAGAAAAAATAGAGTAGTTTCTCTCAATTTCTCTTGGCGATTTCAAGGTTTTATTCAACTTTTCGTGCAAGGTGATCTTCTTAGATTTAAGTATACATAAGGTATGAGTTTTCTCTCATGGAGTTCTTTCTCCAAGATACTTTTCAAACGTTTGAATTCATGAATTTTGAAAACTAGGGTTGTCCCCCAATGATATTGTTGAACGTCCATCTTTCTAGTTATATTTTTTTTTGATTATCAAGTTTATAGATGTAATCTTGAATATGTTGTTGATATGTTTTTCTAACTGATTATTAAGTATATGTTCTTTATTATTTAATGACTAATCAGATATATATGTACTTGATTTATATGATTAGGGTATTAGTTATATGAAATAAAGAATAGTCTAATGTTTAATTGTATTCGAGAATATGAAGTGTGTTAAAAGTCGATTATGAAGATCGCAACTTTTGAATTTGACTTGCTGCCTATTGATGGGATCATTATAATACATATATTGGATTAATTGATGTGGTTATTGGTAACATAACGAAAGTTGTTTAAGTGAAAGTTGCGTTTATGCCAATAAAATGGTTAACAATGTCTTGCCCAAAAAAGATGAATGAAATTGGCTTACAATATTGCTTTCAAAGTATGACGGGAAGATTGGGTAATTATTAATGTAAACCCAACCAAGCATGACTAATGTATCTTTGAATTCATAACCAAGGGTATGCTAATAATTGGGACAAGTCCCAACCTACCCTTCCCAAATGAAATATGAACATAGTAAGTGCATTGAACAAAGTTTTTAACGTTTATAAAGAATGGTATAAAGCTATAAAAAGATAGGAAACGAGTTAGAGTACCATAATGGGATTTAAAAGGAAGTGATACAAGTTTCACTTTCACCTAAGATAACTATGTTAAAGGAACTCTCAAAAGATTTTGATAATAATCGTGAGACAAGTTTCATTAACATCAAGATGATAATATAAGATTAAATTTCACATTTCATCATGTATAAAAAGGATAAGTAGTTATTCAAAGAGTTAAGTAAACATCATAACTAGAAACAAGCTTTCATAATTTTTTAGTCAACTCTAAAAGAAATAGAAGTTGATCAAAGCGTCGATAGACTAGCAATGAGCTTGTGCCAGCACATGTAAGCCTTATGAGATAAGGCTACCACCAAGGTGTATAGATTGTCTCGATATGTCTCCTAGTTTTTGAACTATGTTGCCTTATATACAATGGTTTCGCAGTATTTTTAATGCTTTTTCCTTAAGTTTAGTGTGTCCAAAAGCCTTTTTGTACTAATTTTTATGTAAGTTTCTTTTTATTTGCAGGAAATTTGTCTAAAAGATGAATGTAGAGGTTTTTGAGCGAGAAATACAGAAAAGTACCACTTAAGGAGCTTCTGACATTTCATCGTGCCCGCGACGGTCCGTAGGTGGCATCGTAGTGAAGCTACTTAAGGAAGATGGGGAATTCGGACCAAGTGTGGGGTTACGGAGCACGTGACGGACCATCGTAGCCATTACGGTCTGTCTTGATGGTTCGTCATGAAGATCAGAGAAGTAGTCCCAGTATCCAAATTCAAAGAGTTCAAGTGTTTTGGAACAGGGACCCTCGACGGACCATTGTGCCTCTGAAGATCTGTCATACCTGTTGTCGAGGGTAATGTAGAGAGCAGCAGAAGAAATTGCACAAGTATGGGCCGACAAAGTCCATGACGTTCCGTCATGACCACGACGATCCGTCGCGAGCTCCGTCGATCCAGCCACATTATGACAGATTTCCAACACATAGACTCCTTATTTAATTGGGTTTTTATTTTTTATAATTAGTTCGAAACACCTCGTTTTTGAGGTTAGGCCTTCGATTATTTTTAGACTCTTTGTTAAACTCTTGATTTTTGAGCTTCTTTTGTGGATTCGACTTGAGGATTATTGTTACACTTTTGAAGAATCTTTGTTTTTCAATTACATTCATTAATTGATTGTTGGTGATTTTTGTTGATTAATCAAGTAAACTTTTTGATTGTTGGTGAAGTATGTGCATGAATTCTTATATCATATATTTGAATACTGTGATTTTGACTTTGGGTAACGAAACTCCATAACTAGGGTTGTGGGAACCATAGGCGAATAATGAGGTAAAACCTAACTAAGATAACAATTCTAGAATAGTGTATTGCATATATTGATAATTCTTTCACAAAGAAGTCTTTTTAACGTATGGCCAACATTATAACTCGCCTTAATGCTACTTGCCAGACCAAGCAGGTAGATACTAGGAAAAGAATTATCTAATGTTTATTTAGTGTATACTAACTAATAAGTTAGTATTGATTTGTACTAGCTAATAACTTAGTCAAATATCCAAGACGATGCTTAATATGAGGTAAAGATAAGGGTTTGTATAGCAACACCCGTAGCCGGACCAAGGTGCGAAGTGAAATTTTGTAGATACCGGACTAAGGATTTAGAAATACATAACTTATCACTTTGCATGAAAGATACTAGGAAAGAATTATTATAGTAAGAATTATCAAGTTATGAACCTGTGGGGAACACGTATATCTTAGTTACTTTTATGAATTGATTAAACTCAAACATTTGAAGCTGTTAGTTTTATCTTTTAAGTTCGCTAGCTATTTTCATTCATATAGAAAGAGAAAACCACCCTTTTTTAATCATTTCTGCTTTCCAATGAAGTAATTGACTGAACAATAGTAATAATAAATTTAAGTTAAGTCTAAACTATTTTCCTCGTGGGAACGATCCTAACCTCATTAGTTGTGTTATTTACTTGACACGACCGCTTTACTTCTTATTTGAGAAGTAAGTTTGAGCGTATCAAATTTTGGCACCGTTGCCGAGGAAAGTACATTTTACATTAACTTAAACTTATTAGTTTAGTTTAGGTTATATTTTCTTGATTTTACTTTGTTTTATTGTTTTTGATTCTTGCAGAACCATCTTCCTTGTATGACAAATACACGAAAAGGAAGAGAACCCTTGTTTCCTTACGATCATGAATTAGAGCGCACACTATGCAACATGAATCGAAACTTGGGAAATAATGATGATGATTAAAACCTGAACATCCCAGCTTCGGTTGATGTTCATGGTTAGTTGTTACCCGATGCTCCTGGTTAACACCAACAGAGGGGACAAAATCACGCTCCACGACCCCAAGAATACTACAGAGGCTATCACAATATAGAAGACTCTGATAGGCCACTTGTCTTGGCCCCTCTACCACCAGGCAACACTTTTGTAATAACTAGTAGGCTGATGCAAATGCTCACTGCCAGAGGTTTGTTTTCAGATCTACCTCTTGAGGATCCACATGCCCATATATCTGAGGTAAGGACAGTGTGTAAAAACTGTGTTGGGAGGCCTGACTTGGACTCTGATGCTATAGGGCTTAGAGTGTTTCCTCTCTCACTGATGGGAGGGGCTGCTATTTGTTTCACTGAGCTTCCGTATAACTCAATTTTCGCTTGGAACCAACTAAGGAATGTTTTCTTAGCACGCCACTACCCGGTGTCCAATAAACTTAACCACAAAGATAGAGTGAACAACTTTGTGGCACTACCAGGAGAGTCAGTTAGTAGTTCCTGGGATAGATTCACCTCGTTTGTAAGAAGCGTCCCAAATCACCGTATAGATGATGAGTCATTGAAGGAATACTTGTATCGGGGAAGGTATGATAATAATAAAGCAGTGTTGGACACTATAGCAGGTCCTTATGCTGAGATTGCTGAAATATTAGAGAAAATCTCCCGGAATAATATACCTTGGAGTACTACGAAGTCACATGTCGGGAGAAATACCTTCACAGTGCAGTCCACTCACAACAAAGCCACAGATGATATTCGTGAATAAATGGCTCAGAAGAGAACTGAGATTGGGTTGGTACTAAAACATGTCACTGGGGTTGCAGAAAAGATAAATGCAGTCAACTTCTTGTCAAAACGACCGCCACAAAATGATGAGTGCTATTATGAGGAGGATTCTTATGCGGTAAATCAGAAGATGGGAGATTTTCCACCGAGTGCTCATGTCTCTAATCAGGAGAATTGGCACTGTGTTCAAACGAACCAAGGTCAGAACTATTGTAACTATAACCGTGAGGGTCATTATGTCCGAGATGGAAGCTACAACCGCGATAACAACTTCAACATGGGTAACTATGGTAATAGAAATCATAGGAATGGGCCCTATGTTTCCCCTCAAAATCGTGAAGTTACTCCTAGGGATGGTGGAGGTAGTATGGCGCGAGTTAAGGATATGTTGCATAAAATGATGAGGAGGTTCAATGCAAGTGATTAGCACAATAAAGAGTTGAGGAATTATTTAGCAGGTATTGGGCAAAAAGTCGATTCACATGCAATATCAATTAAACAACTTCATTTACAAATTGCCAAATTATATGCGACAGTGAACACACGGCACCGGGCACTCTTCCTAGGAACACTGTCAAAAATAAGAAAAATGATGGACATTGTATAGCAATCACTTATTGGTGTAGTAAGCAAACCATTGACCTACCTATGACGTCTAATGAGAAAAAGGTTACAAAAGATATTGAAAAAGTGGTAGATGTTAATGGTGAAGTAGAGGATAACACTATAAAAGATGTTGAAGTGCCTAAAAAGGTAACACCCATGCCTAGGCCACAACCCCCATTTCCTCAAAGATTAGTGAAAAAGACCGAGAATGGTAATGTCGGCGTTTTATAACAATGTTGAAGCAACTTTCTATCAATGTCCCTTTGGTAGAAGCTTTTGAACAAATTCCCATTTACGCCATGTTTATGAAAGATCTAATTACAAAGACAACATTGGTCACTTTTGAGGATGATGATAGAATGCAACATTGTAGTGCTATTGCTACAAGATCTCTAGTACAAAAGAAACAACATCTAGGTGCGTTCACTATTCCTTGTACAATCGGGCTATTACATTTTGCGAAAGCATTATGTTTATCAGGGGGCAAGCATAAATGTCATGCCTCTCTCGATTTACAAGAAGTTGTGTTTGGGTGATCGAAATGCCACTGCGATGCGGCTACTGATGGCTGATCGAATAGTAAAAAGGCCTATAGGGATACTCCACATTGTGCTATTAAAAGTGGAGTCGTTCATATTTCCGACATATTTTGTTTTCTTAATTGTGAAGTCGATTTTTAAGTGCCCATTATTCTTGGGAGGCCATTCCCTTTTTTGGGAAGATCCTTAGTGGGTATGGAAAAGGGGAAGATGAAATTTCTTTTCAACAATGAGGAAATGACGTTTTACATTTGTAGGTCCATGAGGCAGAGTGGTGAGCTCCAATCGGTATCTGCTATATCCTACAACATTGGTGAGACATCTGAGAAAAATAATAGAAGAACGTCTAGGTGTGGAAGCATTAGCGGTAGTGATAATGAATTTTGATAGAGATTTCATTGAAGAGTATGAGTCGTTAGTCGCGGCTCTTGATAAAGGTGATGTTCGATTTATACCAAACAAATATAAGTTAGATATGAAGAATTCCCCACGCGCGAAACCATCAATAGAGGAGTCTCCAATGTTAGAACTAAAAGCTCTCCCACCCATCTCAGGTAATAATTCTTAGGAAATGGTGACACTTTGTCGGTAATCATTGCATCAGACCTAAATGAACAACAAGTTGAGAGTTTGGTTAAAGTGCTAAAAAGGTTCAAAAGAGCTATTGGGTGGGGACTATTGCGGACATTATTGGGATCCCTCCTGGTATTTGATCTCATAAAATCCAACTCATGCCTTGTCATAAGCGAAGTATTGAGCATCAAAGACGCTTAAATCCACCTATGCAAGAGGTCGTGAAGAAGGAAATCATTAAGTTGTTAGATGTTGGAGTAATCTATTCGATCGCCGATAGTAGGTATTTATGCCCTGTATAGTGTGTACCTAAGAATCGGGGAATGATTGTGGTCCCCAATGAAAAAATGAACTTTTTCCAATGGGACCGGTTACTGGATGGAGGTTGTGTATGTATTATTGCAAATTAAATGCATCGACTGAAAAACACCACTTTCCTATGCCCTTCATGGATCAGATGTTGGATAGACTTACTGGAAAATGGTGGTTATGTTATCTTGAGGGATATTCGGGGTATAATCATATTTCTATTGCACCAAAAGATCAAGAGAAAACCACTTTTACTTGTCCATATTGAACCTTTAAGTTTAAAAGAATGTCGTTTGGGTTGTGCAATGCACCCTCCACATTCCAGAGATGTATGATGTCAATATTTTCCGACACGGTGGAAGATACTATAGAAGTTTTTATGGATGATTTTTCTGTGGTTGGTGATACAGTTTATCTGAGGTCCTTATGAGATGTGAAGACTGCAATTTAGTACTAAATTGGGAAAAATGTCATTTCATGGTGATAGAAGGTATTGTTTTGGGTCATCGCATTTCAGAAAAGGGCATAGAGGTAGATCGAGCTAATTTTGAGGTAATAGAGAGACTTCCCCCACCGATCTCTCTGAAAGGTGTGAGAAGCTTTCTTATGCATGCAGGTTTTTACCTGAAATTCATCAAAGATATTTCAAAGATTGCACATCCATTGTGAAAACTAAGGAGAAAGATTGTATCATTTTTTTTGATGAATCACGTCTTAAAGCATTCGGCGAGCATAAAGAAAAATTGATGTCTGCACCTATCATTATTTCTCCAGATTAGAACAGTCCATTTGAGGTGATGTGTTATGCTAGTGGGGTTGCTCTTGCTGTAGTATTGGGACAAAGAAAGAACAAAATCCGTCACCCAATTTACTATGCTAGTAATGCCCTAAATGAACCTCAGAAGAACTACAAAGTGACTGAGAAAGAACTCCTTGCAATAGTCTTTGCTTTTGAAACATTTCGCTCCTATTTGCTATGTACTAGAGTTATAGTGCATAATAACCACTCAAAATTGAGATATTTGATGGCAAAGAAAGATGCAAAACCTAGGTTTATTCGTTGGGTATTATTGCATCTAGAATTTGACTTTAAAGTGATGGACTGAAAAGGAACTGAAAATAAAGTTGCTGATCATTTGTCACGTCTGAAGGATGAAGTTATGAGAGAGTTATGGGATAAGATAGACATTGATGATACTTTCCCCAATGACCATGTATTGGTTGCTTCACAAGACTTGATTCCATGGTTCGCTGATTTGGCAAACTATCTGGCTAGTGATATTGTTCCATCGGACTTGTCCTTTCATCAAAGAAAAAAGTTCATGTATGATGTGAAGAAGTTCTTTGGGGATGAACCATACTTATATTGGAGTTTTGCCGGCAGGCTTATTCGGTGTTGTGTGCCAGATTTTGAGATGTTGAGTGTGTTAGAAGCATGTAATTCTCACCCATTGGTGGACATCAAAATGGTATCTGAACCGCACATACGATATAAAAATGTGGTTACTATTGCAAAGTTCTTCATTAAGATGCTCATCAGTTTTCTAAAGCATGTGATCGATGGCAACGAGATGGCGGCATTTCAAGAAACCAAGATCTCCCTCTAAAACCATTGTTGTGATTGAGTTATTTGATGTTTGGCGTATTGACTTTATGGTCCCTTTTATGAGTTCTCGTGGAATGAAGTACCTTCTAGTAGCGGTTGATTATGTATCTAAATGGGTCGAAGCCATTTCCCTCACAAACAATGAAGGGAAGAGTGTCACTACATTCATAAAAAAATATATGCTCTCGTTTTGGTACCCCAAGGGCAATGATTAGTGATGGGGGCTTTCGCTTCCGCAAAAGATTGTTCAAGGGGATATTGGAGAAATATGGGGTTCTCCATAATGTGGCAACTCCGTACAACCCTCAAAGTAGTGGGCAAGTTGAAGTGTCGAATCGGGAGATCAAACAAATATTGTCAAAAACAATGAACGCTAGTAGAAAGGATTGGTCAAGGAGGCTTGATGTTGCTCTTTGGGCCTACCGACAGCGTATAATACTCCCACAGGTATGTCCCCATACGAACTTGTATATGGGAAAGCTTGTCATCTTCCGGTTAAGTTAGAGCATAAAGCCATGCGGGCTATGAAGAAGTTGAAAATGGATTGGAGTGAAGCTGGAGAACAACGGTTAACTGGGTTGAATGAACTCGATGAATTTCTCTTGAAATCTCAACCCTCTACAAATAAAAGATGAAGAAATACCATGACAAAAAAATGAAAAACGAGAGTTTATGGTCGTAGATTTTTTGCTTTTACTCAATTCTATGTTGCGCTTGTTTCTGGGCAAGCTCAAGTTCAAATGGAGTGGTCCTTTCTTGGTTACCCAACTATTCCCTCATGGAGTAGTTGAGTTGGAAATTAAGGAGGTTGTGCGGTTCAAGGTGAATGTACAATGCATAAAAATCTATTTTGGGCATGCTGAATCGGCAAATGAAGTGATCGAGACATACCATCTTGATGAATTCTGAGTAATCAAGTGTCCTCGGTCGTTCCGCGACGTTAAATCAGGCGCTTGTTTGGAGGCAACCCAATACATATGGTTTTTTTTTCTAGTAACGGTTGCATTTTCTACTAATGGGTTTTAAATTTGCATGCACATCACCAGGGAATTTTGAAGCAGTCACTGACGGATACATCGACGGACAATTATGCCTGTGACGGGCCATCGCATGAATATGTTGTGCAAGGTACGTCTTTTTGTTATTTTAAAACTAGGGCACACGTGACAAAACAAACGACGGGCCATCACAATTGCGATGGACCATTATTGGGTACTCGTCATTGGGTCCATTCCAATAGCCCTAACACCCTATAGTCCAAATTTTTCCAAGTGTCCACCAACGGACCTATGCAACAAACCGTCATTCCCACGATGATCCGTCCTGCAAAACTGTTCTGGTAATCAAAGACCCTGTTCCTAAGGGTCTATTACTTTTCTATAAGTGTCCACCAACGGCCACATGCGACGGACCATCGTTCCCACGACGGTCTTTCCTGCACAACCATTTTGGTTGTAAGAGACCCTATTCCTAAGGGTCTCTCACTTTTTCTAATTGTCCTCCAACTGACACATTTGATGGACTGCATCCCATGACGGTCCCCCCTTCACAACAATTTTGGTTTTAGAAGACCCTGTTCCTAAGGGTCTCTCGTTTTTTCTAAGTGTTCTCCAACAGACATCTATGACAGACCATCATACCCACGAGGGTCCATCCTATGTAATCGTTATGAAAGTTAGAGACCCATCTCTTAAGGGCCTCCATACTTTTTCCAAGTGTCCTCAAACGGACATCTAAGAGGGACCGTTATACCCCCGACGATTCATCCTGTATAACCATTATGACGGTAAGAGACCCCACTCTTAAGGTTCTCCATACTTTTTTCCAAGTGTCCTCTTACGGACAATTACGATGCACCGGCATACCCTCGACTGTCCGCCCTGCATATACTGTCATACTTTTTAGAGACTTTGCTTCAGGGTTCACCAGATAAACATAGTCTACGTAAGACACAACATACCCCATAACGGTCTGTCATACTCACGATGAGTCGTCACCTAGTGTGTCGTGCTTCACTATTACTATGGAAATGTCATTACATCTTAACTCTTTTATTTATTTTGTGTGGTTTTTCTTGTCTTGTTTGCTCCTTCTAGTACTAATATTGATCCTTTACAGGTACTATCTATAATGGCACGTGCGATCGAAGTATGTCCCGTCTGCCTGCCATGTTATTGGCTCTGATGATGAGCATGACCTCGAGTACGTGCCCCTAGGCACTTCCACCCCCTCCTGAGCTGCAGGTGTTGGCAGAGCCACACCCAAAAAGGAGGCATCCGGCGTAGTTACTGCCTCCTAGTCTGATGAGGAGCGCACACTGACCGGCACACCTTCTGGGTAAGCTACTAATGATGAAGGAGCGTGTGGCTCCTTAGGAGTTTTATGGTCGAAAGAAGCCTCCGGATCTGCTAAGGTCCCTGCACCCGCCACCGCTGCATAATCTTCCTCGTCTGATGAGGCTTACAGTTCAGAATCCACACCTGGTTCACCAACTCGTGCTCTCACCCCGGTTACCGAACACCCTAACCGGTGTTGTGATGACGGGCAGTATCAAGTCTATTCCAACACAATGTTCCTGAATGACAAAGGAGTCATGACACAGACATTTACATTGGATCGGCGGGTCCTTACAGAATGTCTCCCGACTATGCCAGCGATCCACAATCTCTTCACCAAACATCGACAGGAGTGGACTGCGCGTTCGTTAGGACGTTATAGTGAAGAGTTTGCTAGAGAGTTCTATCCATCTTACGTGGCTACTCTAAGATCACAAATTGATAGGCGGGCTGCCTTCACCAAACACGCCCCACTGGAGCAAGTCCGAGTACGTGGCAGTCAGGTTGATATCTCCCTGCCTGCCATCCACCAGTATCTATACGGCGAGAATGTTGATGCCAACCGGACCCCTCTCACCTCTGAGTTTGACTACCGGTGGCAGATTGTAAAGATGGAAAAATTCTTGCGTTATCCATCGCTGAGAGAGACCACCAAGAGGTGGATGGCTCTGCACTTATCCGTTGATGGAGAGGGTGCTGACTGGGTGATCGATCCAAAGAGAGCAATCAAGAAGTCTAACCTAACCTTCACGGCGATGTTTTTGTGAATGATTATTTTCCACTGCCTTTCCCCTACAGCCGCTGATTGAATAGTCACATGGGATCGTGCATTACTGGCGGCGATGATAGCTGGGTTTAAGGTGGATTTTACTTGGCTTCTACAGGTGGTCATGCACGAGAGGGCTTTCAAGGTAACAACTACTTACCCTTTCCCGGGCATGATATTTTTCTATGCAGGTCCGCAGGTGTGCCTATATGGCATATTGATCAGCTTAAGACCCCGCTGGGCACTTATGATATCGACCTTATTAGGGGTGAGGCCAATGAGTTGGCTCCATGCAGACGACCTTGTCAAGAGTTTCCTCCACTTCGTGATAATGTGGCTGATATGGTAGCACAGGCCCGCACGGCTACGCATGAGGCTTCCACTGACACTAACCTGGTCGAGTCTATCCCGAGTAGTAGCACTACCCCGAGCTCCTCTCTCTCAGCCCCTTTCCCCATTCTGGTCCTGCTTGCTAGGGTCCAGAAATTAGAGGCACAAATGGCTACACTTGTGCATCATATCCAGCCTTGGATGAAGAGTTCTACTAATGAGGCAGAAGAGCACTTGTAGCGGAGAATGATCTAGCACACAGAGCGAAAGATCGCGGAGGTTCATCAGTGCTTGGATGCTTTTGAGTTGCGGATGCTAGCCTTTCCAAACCCTCAGGGGGATGTGTCGACCCTTTAGGCTGCAGTTGACAGTCTTGGCGCTGACATTTATATTATATTAGAGGTTAGGGTGCTTGAGTCTGAGGCCCCTTCTACAGAGCCTGCTGAAGGCACAGTGATGGCTGCCTTATTCACCACTACATAGATTCCACCACCTCCCCCTTAAGAGCATGCCAAGAGGCGTAGGGGTCGAGAGGAGGATGAGGCGCGAGCACGGAAGAAGGAGCGCTTTGAGATGGAGGCTACGAGGAGAGCCTCGCTTGCTTGTGAGGAGAAGCATCAGATTAGAGCAGTAGAGTTAGCTTCTGGGGCGTCTAGCTCATGAAATGTGGATATAGCAGGTGGCACTGCTGATAGTGTTGTTGATGCTGAATACACTACTGAGGGTGTCCAGATTACATAGGTAGTAGGTTCCGGGGAACCGGACCCACTGACTTGTTGATCGTCGGCGCTTTGCGCCCTAGGTTTGCTTCACCTACAACTCTTGTATTTAAATTTTTTTATGCATGGGGCCAATTGCATGTCTTTTTGTCTGGGATGGGGTAAAAGGAAAGTGAGTGCTAAGGTGAATAATGAGTAGCCCAATTCACTATCCTCTTTTAGGGTTTTCTTGCTTGTGTTCTTTTTCCTCAAAAGACTGATTATTTTTTCTGTTCAACCGGCATGTAAATATCTTGTTTACATAGTGTAATTCTGGAGCATGATGGCTATAATGATATTCTGATAAGATGAAAATGAAGCACGAATAGGAATTGTAATTGATAAATGTGTGGCTCTAACCATGACATAGAGGTACACCACTGCATGACCCTATGTCTACAATTCGAACTAGGTTTTTCATATAATCTAGTATAGTAATGACATGTCAAGTGAGTGTGAGGAAGATTTGAATAGTCCACTATCTGTACTGAGCTATAACCTGCCTGATTATTCCTGCTAAAAGTAAGCTATAATCTAAAACTAGGAAACGATCATAGGCCCTTGTTCAATATATAGCCTATTTTAGCCTAAATAGAATAAAACCAAATGAAATCAATCTTTCTTTGATTTAAATTATTTGAGCTGAAACTAGACCTTTCTTTTTCACCGCAACTGATCTTTCATGAGATTAATGTGTTGGTCGTGGTCCCTCCTAGGACATGTGCACCTCAACTTATGCAAAAAACATAAGTTGAGTGAGGATAATGCACTAAACACCCTTTTAAATTCCCTGACCAAACTTTGGGTATTGTGTCCTTTGACTGATGGCAAAGCCATGAGTTAAGGGTGGCTATTACGACGAATACTCTAGAATGTGGGGTTAAAAGAACAAAGAGAGAGAAAAAAAATAGTAAAGTGACTCAAGAATCAGTTGGAAGAAAAATAAATAATAATAATAAAATAACACATGAAATACAAGCAACAAAAGAAGAGAGTAACTTACACAAATGAAGAAAGAAAGAAAATAGCAAGGTGAGAGAATATGAGAAGCTGGGCGAGATAAAATGATAAAAAGTAATATGTTTAGACGATATGTCAAGGAGGACAAAAAGTCACTAAAGTATACCTAAATATACCGTACCTGACCCTGAGCCTTTATTACCAGCTAAGAAAGTCCTATCATGATCCTAAGAGTTGTATAGCGAACTTAAAGATGTGAATATAAGGGAAAACTTATGGCAATATGTATGAATGAGTGTTAATTTGTTCTGAGAGTAAGTGTTTAAAAGTAATCTTTATACTCAAACTTAAATCATTGTGTGAAAAATGTGAATTTTGTTTTGAAGTGAGGACACTAGTTGCAATACCAGAAATATTACCACCTCGGTGAGAAATCATAGAGGATTGGTGTTAGTGCATGGTGAGTTTGTGTCATGGTCTGATTCCACATAATTCAAGCCTAATAGTGATAGCATGCATAAACATGATGTGACTGATCGGGATTGATAGCCAAATTATTGCAAAAGATAAAACATGGATACTATTGTACAAAGATTTTTAATTCAGTTATAGTGCGCCGCTTGAGGACAAACAACGAATTTAAGTTGAGGGTGTTGATATACCGTGGTTTCACGTTATTTTTAATGCTCTTTCCATAAGTTTAGTGGTTCCAAAAGCCTTTTTAACTAATTTTTATGTAATTTTCTCTTTATTTGTAGGAAATCTGTCTAGAAGATGAATGCGGAGGTTTTTGAGTGAGAAAAATAGAAAAGTACCACCTACAGAGATTGTGACGGTTCGTCTGGTGCGTGACGGTGTGTAGGTGGCATCGTAGTGCAGCCGCTGAAGAAAGATGGGAAAGTCTGACCAAGTGTGGGGTTACGATGTGCGTGACAGATCGTCGTAGCCATTACGGTCCGTCCTGCTGGTTCGTCATGAAGATCAGAGAAGTAGTCTATGTACCCAAATTCGAAGAGTTCAAGTGTGTTGGAACGGAGACCCTCGACGGACCGTTGTGACTGTGACGATCCGTCATACCTGCCATCGAGGGTAATGAAGAGAGCAGCAGAAAAAATTGCACAAGTATGGCACGACGAATTCCATGACGGTCCTTTGTGACCACGACAGTCCGTCATGAGTTTCGTCGATCTATCCGCATTTTGACCGATTTCAAACAAATAGAGTCCTTATTTAATTAGGTTTTTATTTTTTATAAATAGTTTGAAAAACCTCGTTTTTTAGGTTAGACCCTTGATTATTTTTATATTGTGTGTTAGACTCTTGATTTATGAGCTTCTTTAGAGGATTACACTTGAGGATTATTGTTAAACTTTTGCAGAATCTTTGTTCTTCAATTAATTTCAGTAATAGAATTTTGGTGATTTTTGTTCATAAATCAAGTGAACTTTCGGATTTTACTCTTTCTCATTGAAGTATGTTCATGAATTCCTATGTCATATATTTGAATATTGTGCTTATGACTATGGGTAACTAAACTCCATAACTAGGGTTGTGGGAACCATAGGCGAATAATGAGGTAAAACCTAACTAAAATAACATTTCTAGAATAGTGTCTTGCATGTATTGTAATTCTTTCGCTAAGAAGTATTTTTAACGTATGGACAACGTTAGAACTCGCCTTAATGCTACTTGCCAGACCAAGGAAGTAGATAATAGGAAAAGAATTATCAACGTAGATTTAGTGTATTCTATCTAATAGGATAGTATTTATTGGTACAAGGTAATAACATAGTCAAATATTGAATACAATGATTAATATGAGGTAATGGTAAGGGTTAGTATAGCAACACACATAGCCAATCCAAGGTGCAGAGTGAAATTCTCTAGATGCCGAACAAAGAATTTAGAAATACACATCTTATCACTTTGCATGCAAGTCACTAGGAAAGAATTGTTACAGTAAGAATTATCAAGTTATGAACCTGTGGGGAACACGTAAACCCTAGTTATTTCTATTAATTGATTAAACTCAAACATTTGAAGTTTTTAGTTGTCTCCTTTAAGTTCTCTAGCTACATTCATTCATTTAGAAATAGAAAACCCCCCCTTTTTTTTATCATTTTTTCTTTCCAATGAAGTAATTGACTGAACAATAGTAATAATATATTGAAGTTAAGTCTAAACTATTTTGCTCGTGGGAACGATCCCAACCTTATTAGTTCGGTTATTTACTTGACACGACTGCTTTACTTTTTATTTGAGAAGTAAGTTTGAGTATGTCATTGCCGCCATAGCAACTAGCTAGCGGATTCAACCTAAGCGAGTTAGGTTTGAAGTGGTTTCACTTTGGACGGTGATTCCACCTCTTTTCGGTGTGTGAAATACACCTGATTTTCATATTTAGCTCACATAATCTATATCCATTAAATGCTCAAAGAAATTATTGGTTTAACGACTCTTTTTTATATGGGGAGAACACTGAACTTAGTTTCACTCTACTCGGTGAACCACCGCTTTTCGCTGTGAAGAAGACATTGGATTTAATTTTAGCTCACATGATCTAGATTAACTTTGATCTGTGAATCACCCATTTATGGTGTGGGGAAGACATTGTATTTCAAGTTAGCTCACATGATCTTAATTCTAAAGATGTCCTTAAGAAAGCAAGAATGAAAGAACAAGAGATGTATGTTTAAAGTGAGCAAAAAAAAAGTTTCATGACCATAATCTAGACCCCAAACAAGATCAGCGTCGTTGACCTCTCAGAGGTCGCAGACAAGCCTACATACGACATTCTTACTTCATCTATGTTAATTTTAGCGCAAAATTTGAACTTTTTATTCTTATTTCATGCTAAAAATTTTAAACTTAGCATTATAGGCGTTCACAAATCAACCATATAATATAGAGATAATCAAATGAAAGAAAACAGTTCATAATTACATTAAACGTATTCTTACCAAAAAGGCACCAATAAAAAGTCGGAATGGAAGTGGAAAGAAACACTAGTTTAATATGCTCCAATAGTTAAAACCTAAATCTAAGCTAGATAATAGCGATAGACATCCTCGAACGCATGAGGGCCTACCATGTCCGGATGAGAGCTCCACATACGGATAGCTGCAACGTCAACCTGTAAGCTCTAGAGTCCACCTGTGCCTCCACCTAAAAGTATAGAGTTGTATGGGATTAGTACACATTTGTACTAAATATGGGTATATTCAAGCACACATAAAGGACATGCATGAGTAAAAATAGATCTTTCCTAAAAACAAGATTTATGGAAAGTCAAGTCACTAGACTTGTAAAATTTGGATTAGGAATGTTAGTGGACCTGCCAAATTTTGATTTGGAAAGTAAGTGGACTTGCCAAATTGGACTAGAAAAGTCATTCCATGAGAGTAACATGCATCATCATATGTATCATATTGCACACAATACATAACATCTTACACATTACACATAGCATAATACATATAGCATATAATCTTTCAGATAATTCATTCATATGCCAAGAGACTTTGGAATCATGGACTTAATGCTTAGACTTCCTAAAAATGAGGGTTCAACATATGTGACCTCAACTAGGGAGCCTTCTTTAGAAAACACAGAGTCTACTTCATTCATTCATACGTACTTCATTTCATTCATTCAAAAGATAGTGTAAACAACAGCTATACCTAGAAAGTAGTTTAAGACTTTTATCGGGTTCGCTGTGCAATGATAAAAAATTGCGCAATTTCATTACTTAAGTTGAGAAAATAAAATAATTAAAAGTCTTTAAATTATGTAAGTGACCAGAATGGGGTGTTAAAGAAAGTGAGATAAGTGTCACTTTCACCTAAGACAACTATATTAAAGATACTCACAAAATATGATGTTAATAATCGTGAGAAATGTCTCATTAACACAAAGATGATAATATAAGATTAAATTTCACATTTCATCAAGTAAATTAAGGGATGACCGGTTATCCAAAGATTTAAGTAAACTTAATAATTAGAAGCAAGCTTCCATAATGTATGAGTCAATTCTAAAAGAGGTAAAGAAAAAGATGTTGAGCAAAGCACCATTAGTCTAGAAATGAGCTTGTGCAAGAACATGTTAACCTAATGGGATGAGCCTACGACAAAGGTGGATAAGAAGTCTCCGTATGTCTCCTAGTCTTCGAACTATGTTTCAATAATAAGAATAAGCTATTGGATTCGACCTATGCAAGCGAGGTATGATGTGGTTTCATTTTGGCCGGTGATTCCACCTCTTTTAAGTGTGGGGAAGACACTATAATTCATGCTTATCTCACCTTATCTATGTCGGTTAAATTCTAAAAGAAAGTATTTGGTTCACTTTAGTCGTGAACCACCTCATTTCGATTTGGGAGAACACTAAACTTTGTTTAACTTTAGCAAGTGAACCACCTCTTTTCGGTGTGGGGAAGATACTAGATTTCATGTTAGCTCACATGATTTAGATTCACTTTTATCGGTGAATCACCACTTCTCGGTGTGGGACAGACACTCGATTTCATGTTAGCTCGTATAATCTTAATTCTAAAAATGTCCTTATGATAGTAAGAAAGAAAGAATAAGATATGCATGTTTAGAGTGTGCTAAGAAAGTAAGAGCCTAAGAATATTAATTGTCTGTGTTTGATAAGAATGAAGTTTTCAGCAAATAATAGGCATAGCACATAATTAATTCTTTTATCAAGAAGATGGGCATAGCAAAAAAAAATTTGCTTAAAGTGACGTCTTATATTATTCCATGTAAGGGAGTAAAATGTAATAGCAAATTAATGCGCTGTAATCTCCATAGTATGAAAATGAATAAATAAGTGGCCTAGCGAATAAATATTGTATTATATAGATTCTATGCCCAATCTAACAAGAATGGAAAGAATAACTTGTAGTAAGAGTAGCCAAATCATTTCCTTAATCTCTTGGATTACTTACTTGATTCATTGTAGGTATGGGACTACAAGGAATCATTGAACTTTTAGGTAAAATATGAGAATAAATGTATCTTTTAACTACACAACAAAAAGAAGAAGAAGATTTGAAAAATAAACTAAGCATAAAAAAAGGGCTCTCGGGTTTGGAGGAGTAATTTTTAGAATTTTCGTTCGAGTTGTTCTAAAATTATGTTGATGATTCTAAGGTTTTATGTAAATAAAAAAAATGAGTTATGTGCGATGAATGCATTAAAATATGTCGTATTCATACTGTAACTCATAGATATCCAATTACAAAAGTCTAGTTATGTCACTTTCCAAAAATGGCATGTTGTTATAGGAAGAGCTTTCATTGATCATGCATAGTCTTTATGTGTATGTGTGCATACATCCATACATAGTACAAGTGTGTACGAAAACTATACTATTATTATCTTTATTTGTGCAGTAAGAGAGAAGGTTGAACACTCATCAAAGTTGTTTGGATTATCGATCTCCAGAATTTTTTTAGGTGATCTTTATATTCGAGGATGCTACACTTATCTATCTAGTGTAGTAGTTTAGACATAGCTAGTGGATATTGTCCCTAGCATTTCTTTTCAAACATTTATTTTGAAGCTTCGTACTAAGGGCATTTACTATTACATTATACATTAATCTTTTGATAGGAATTGATTCATCAATTCTAGATAGTTGTTTTGATTTGAGCTTAGTAGAATATTAATCTATATACAAAATATATGACATCTATGAATGCTTCATTATGTATTCAAAGTTTTAAATTTTCTGCAAATTTAACTATATGAATGTGATGAAAACTAAGAAGAGGCGTGTCTGTGACCTCTCAGTAGTTAACTCCGCCGGTCACGATCTGGATTCCAGAATCCTGATTATGAAAAACTTGGTATCATAGAATGAGGTTAAATTACCTAGGAACATAAGCTCAAAAAACCAGGTTACGTAGTTTTTACCATATGGTTGTTAAGTGTTCCATAATCATAACTTAGAGACTAGGAGATGTTATGATTCTTCCCTTCTTATATTCTTTATTGTGTTGTGTAGAGCTTTGATATTTTTTGTCAATTCTAGCATCTTATTCCGTTCTTGTGCATATGTGTAGAAACTAAACACAAGGAGAAACGTAGGTAGAAGTGTCAAAGAAGCTGCTGCTCGAGGCAACCAAACTCATCCACAAGCCCCAGTTGCTATAGTACAAGTCCTTGTCAACCCAGTTGCATTGACGGATGGAGAAGTAAGAGAATCACTACTTCAAACGGCCCAATACATCACTACACAGACACATGCTATCACACCCTAGGCCACTAAAGATGTTGCTAGTAAGGCGAAGACATATGCTAGCACCATGGCTAGAAAACTGATGGATTTCACTAGAATAAATCCTTTAGTATACTACAGGTACAAGGCCAATGAGAATCTTGAGGAGTTTGTGGATGAGGTTCATAAGTTTATATGTCCTATGGGTGTTAATGAAGAGGAAAAGTCTATGTTTTCTGCTTACCAACTCAAAGATGTGTCTCAGGTGTGGTACATGAACTGGAGATATGGACGAGAACTAGGAGAAGTTCCTATTACTTGGGACGTTCTTAATACAAAATTCCTAGAGAGGTTTGTTCCTAGAGATAATAGAGAGTCTATGGTTGAGGAATTTATTAACTTACAATAGGGACACTTGTCAGTTAGGGAATACTCCTTGATGTATGTTACACTTTCCAAATATGATTCTTCTGTGGTGTCCAATAGCATGGATGAGATGAGCAGGTTTGTGATTGGTGTGTCGGAGGATCTAGAAGAGGAATGATGGGTAGCCATGTTCCATGATAACATGGACCATGGAAAGTTGATGGTACTTATACAGAAGGTTGAGGGGAGTCATCCGAGAAAGAGAAACCGAGGGAGCAAGAAATCTAGGTCCTCTGACCAGTCCAATTCAAGCAATGGTAATTATTCGTGTGGAGTTCGGTATAGGCACAAGTTCAAGAAGGGGCATAAGAACTCAAATAATCCAACTTCTTCTAATAACAGTAATTCCAAGGAGGGCAATGGTAGAAATTCTAAGCTTGATTGTAATTTGTGTGGTAAATGTAGAGATTTACATGGAGATGAGATCCTAGTAGGTAATAATAGCTTCTATCAGTGCGGCAAGAGTTGGCATATGATGAGGGACTGCCCACATATGAGGAATCAATGCAAGATAGATGCTCATCATTGGCCTAATCCTACTGTTGCAGCCGAACCTCCTAAGAGGAACAAATTCTATGCATTGAATTGTAGAGTGGAGCAAGAGAAGTCAGATGATGTTGTCACTGGTACGTTTCATGTATTCTCTTTTAATGTGTATGCATTTTTATATCCAGGATCCACTTTGTCATTTTTTTCTACTTTAGTAGCTAGTAAGTTTGACTTGCTTCCTAAGATCTTGTATTAGCATTTTCTAGTTAGTACTCCCATAGGAGATGGCATTAGAGATGAAAGAGTATATAAAGAATGCCCAATTAATATTCTTGGTTGAATCACCCATGTTGACCTAATACAATTCACTATGCTTGATTTTCATATAATCTTGGATATGGATTGGATCCATAAGTATTATGCTGCAATAGACTGTCGAAACAGTGTAGTAAGGTTTCAATTTCCAATTTAATTAGAGCTTCAATGGGAAGGGCGAGGTTCAAATCCAACAAGCCAAATAGTTTCCAATGTTAAAGCGAACCAAATGTTATCTACATGGGTTAGGAGCCTAAATAAACATTATTATGAAGAGATTTTCATTGAAATTTTAGATCACCTAGTGAAATGGTTGAGAAACAAGGATTTTTCCACCGTTAAGATGTTATGGAGCTACCACCTTGTTGAGAGAGAAATATGGGAGGCTGAGGCCGATATGAGATCCCGTGACCGTAAAATATTCAGTTCATGAGGGTAGATATACTTTTCCATAGTCCGATTTTTTTAATGAGACTTTATATATTAGGGAAATAGGTGGCTTTTTTGTTCTATGTCAATAATTGTGTGTTTTATACTTGCACTATATGAGTAAATATGAGTTCATGCTTGCATTAATGTTGCTTTTTTTGTATAGCGTTTATATGATTTTTGTGTTGCATGAGCTCTAATGTGCATTAAGTTAATTGTTATTGAGAAGGAAGTTCCTCAATCTCAAATATAAAGCTTCAGTTAAGCTTGAGTAATATGCATCATCTAGAGTAATTGTGAATCAGAAATTAACAGAGAGTAAAGTTTCAAGTATGCTAAAGTGTTTTTTAAAATCACCCTCTTTATTTTAAAAATGATGTGTAGTGTCATTCATGGATGATTTATCTTAAGGGGGGTTGATATAACATTTCAGAAAAAATACGTGTCTAGTGAAGATCTCAATAGGTCTTTAAGAATGTGTATTGGGGGTACATAGGCATTACAACGCCCAATATTGAGAAATATTGGGCATAGTATAGAGAATTTAATAAGGGGTATTAGCCAATTTCTATATAATACCCAAATAAGCAAAATATTGGGCATATTAGAAAATATTGGCTTAAAAGTTATTGCCAATTTTTCTAAGTATTAATGAGCTTGTTTAAGATATTTAACTGCAATAAAGACCCTAATCTAGAAGGATATGTTTCATTGTATTAGCATTATAGATATGAGGCATCCATGTTTCAAGCTTTAGCATCATAGCACATGACAACATAAAAAGGTCATGTATATTAAGCAGTGCCCAAGGACATAGGTGAGAATCCTTGGAACAATAAGTAAGCATTCAAAATGAACCATCTCGAATATGTAGTTAGGAAAGTTCAAACGACACATGTGCAAGAACGTGTGAAGGTACAACCAAGGAGGGGACCACCCTGACCTAATTCAGTTAGGGTACTTCGGGGGCAAGCGTGCACAAGTGTTCCACCAAGTGGGGCCTAGCTCCCAAAAAACCTAAGACTATAACTAACTCACCTAACTATCTTACTAACCTAGGAAAAACAAAATTATATTATGTAGTGCACACGACAACCTAAGACTTAATTGGGTGACACTTACCTAGTAACTAGTTGAAGAGATAATCTAGTACCTAACCTAGGGTGGACCAAAATGGTTCGTTATGGTTCCAATGACTTAGGGGTACTTTGATAATTAACATTGGTTTGTTAATTCATTAAATAAAAAAATTTAATTAATTAATTAAAATTTTAAATTTTTGCCGAGACCCTAGCCATTTTCCAGATTTTGGTGGGTCAAGTCACATGTTTTCCTATTTTTAATCATTCTTAAGGTTTTTTTAGAGATTAATTAATTAATAAATAAATAAATTTAATTAATTAGACAAAGTTAAACGAGTCAATATCATTTCCTAAGGCTTATTTTCACGTTCAAACACAATGAAATTCACAATGCAAAATAGTAAACGAAAGAAAGAAAAACATAAAAGTTTCTCTCTATTACTCTTAGGCGATTTCAAAGTTTTCTTCATGGTTCATGCAAGGTGATATTCTTAGATTTAATTCTACATAAGGTATGGGTTTTATCTCATGTATTTATTTCTCCAAGGGACTTTTCAAACGTTTGAATTCATGAATTTCGAAACTAGGTTTGTTCCCCAATGATATTGTTTAACATCCATCTCATTAGTTATCCTTGTTTTCGATTCTTTAAGAATATAGAGGTAATCTTGAACATATTTCTGGTATGTGGTGCTATCTGATAATTTAGTATAGGTTTTTTATTAGTTAATGATTACTGATGCATATATATACTTGATTCATGTGATTAGTGTATTAGTTATATGAAATAAGGAATAATGTAATGGTTAATTGTGTTTGAGAACATGAAGTGTGTTAAAAGTCCATTATAAAGTTAGCAACTATTGAATTAGACTTGATGCCTATTGAGGGGATAAATAAAATACATTTGTGGGATTAATTGATGTGGTTAGTGATAACATAGTGAAAGTTGTTTAAGTGAAAGCTTGGTTTATGCCACTAAAATGGCTAGAAATTTTTTGCCCAAAAAGTTAAATGAAATTCGCAAACAATATTGCTTACAAATATGATGGGAAGATTGGATAATGGTTAATATAAACCCAATTAAGCATGACTAATATAACTTTGAATTCATAACCAAGGTTATGCCAATCATTGGGGCAAGTCCCAACATTCCCTTTAAAAATGAACTATGAACTTAGTAACTACATTAAACAAAGTTCTTAACGTTTATAAAGAATGGTATAAAGCTAACAAAAGACATGAAATAAGATAGGGTGAGAAATAACATAATTAAAAGTCTTTAAATTATGTAAGTGACCAGAATGGGGTGTTAAAGGATGTGAGACAAGTCTCACTTACACCTTAGACAACTACGTTAAGATACACACAAAATATGGTTTTAATAATTGCGACAAAAGTCTTATTAACACCAAGATTATAAATATAAGGTTAAATTTAAAATTTCATCAAATACAGAAAGGGATAACCGGTTATGCAAAGAGTTAAGTAAACCTCATAATTAAAAGCAAGCTTCCATAACGTTTGAATCAATTCTAGAAGATGTAAAGAAAAAGAAGTTGAGCAAAGCATCGTTACACTAGCAATGAGCTTGTGCCAGCACATGTTAACCTCATGAGATGAGGCTACCACCAAGGTAGATATGTAGTCACTGTATGTCTCCTAGTCTTCGAACTATGTTTCCAGCATGAGAACTAGCTAGTGGATTCGACCTAAGCAAGCTAGGTATGATGTGGTTTCACCGTGACCAGTGATTCCACCTCTTTTCAGTGTGGGGAAGATACCGTAATTCATGTTTATCTCACATTATCAATGTTGGTTAAATGATCAAATAATGTATTTTGTTAACTTTAGCCGTGAACCACCTATTTTTTCTGTGGGGAGAACACTAAACTTTGTTTAACTTTAGTCGGTGAACCACCCTTTTCTGTGTGAGGAAGACACTAGATTTCATGTTAGCTCACATGATACAGATTCACATTGATCGATGAATCACCATTTTTCGGTGTGGGGCAGACACTGATTTCTTGTTAGCTCGCATGATCTTAATTCTAAAGATGTCCTTAAGAAAGAAAGAAGAAGAGATGCATGTTTAGAGTGTGCTAAGAAAATTAGAGCCTTGGAATATTTATCGTAAGTGTTTGATAAGAATAAATTTTTCAGCAAATAATAGGCATAGCCAATAATGAATTCTTTAATCATGAAGATGGGCAAAGCCAAATAAAATTTTCTTATAATGATGTATTATATTATACCATGTAAGGGGAGTGAAATGTAATGGAAAATTAATGCCCCATAATCTCCATAATATGAAACTGATTATACAAGTGGCCTAGACAATAAATATTGGCTTATAAAGATTCTATGCACAATCTAACAAGAATGGAAAGAATAACTTGTAGTAAGGGTAGCCAAATCATTTCCCTTAGTATCTTGGATTACTTACTTGATTCATTGTAGGCATGGGACTACAATGAATCATTAAACTTGTATGTATAATACGATATTAAAGAGATCTTTGAACTACACAATAAGAAGAAGAAAAAGAATGAAAAAAATTATTATAAAAAAAAGTGGCTCTCGGGTTTGGAGGAGTAACTTTTAGAATTTTCATTTGATTTTTTTCTAATATTATTTTGATGATTCTAATGTCTTATGTTCATAAAAAAATGATTTGTTTTCTTTGAATGCATTAAAATACGTCATATTCAAACCACAATTAAGATATAACCAATTGGAAAAGTCTAGTGATGTCACTTTCAAAAAATGGCATATTGTTATAGGAAGATCTTTCCTTCTGAATATATAGTCCTTATGTATATGTTGGCATACACCCATACTTAGTAGAAGTGTGTACTAACCCTATACTATTATTATCTTTATAGGTGCAGGTTAGAGAAAAGGTTAACGACTCATCGAAGTTGTTTAGATTGTCGATCTCTCGTCATTGGTAGGTCCTCTTGATGTTCAACGATACTACACTTATCTATCTAGCCTAGTACTTTACACATAACTAGTGGATGTTTTCCCTAGCGTTTCTTTTCAGAAATTTATTTTGAAGATTGGTATTTTGTCCATTTTGGCTAACTGTTACATTATATGTTGATCTCTTTATTTGAATTGATTCATCAATCGAAGATGCTTTTTTATATTAGCTTAGTGGAACATTAATCTATGTAGAAAATATATGAAGTCTATATATACTTCATTTTGTTTTAAAAGTTCTAAATTTTCGCAAATTTAACAATATGAATGTGATGAAAACTAAGAACAGCCTTTTTTGCGACATCTGAGAGGTTAACGCTGCATATTGTGATTCGTATTCCTGAATCTGGGTCGTGAAAAGTTCACTCGGTGCTATGCTACATATTCCCTTTTTGGATAATCTTAGTGTGTTTCAAAACATTGATTTATAGCATAGGTCATAGGAGATCAAACCTTTTATAACGTGATCATAGATCCTAGGTTCAAGGAATAAAATTTTCTTTCATCACAATCCAATATTAAGTGAGACCATTACATCATAATCATAGTAAGAATATTCATATAGGAATCACATTAAAGTCCTCATACTAACACACCTATCATCATCTTATAGTTCATCACATTCGTAACATGCAGTCATATTCATAATCTCATTATCTTCTTATCATATTCACATATACATACTTCAATTGAACAACAACACAAGAATATGACAATATGATTGAATTAAACTAATCATGATCTAGAAAGTTCTACCAATGGCTTCCAAAAATCTAATCCAAGTTCTTACCCTTAACTAAACTACCATAAATCAACAATTCAGTCACCATCATCATATAACAGTAAACTATACAAGAATACATTCCATTATATCTTGTTCAATCATAAACCAACCTATATCATAAGTTAGGGTTAAGAGAAGAAGAGTATTCATGGGTCGATGTAGTGATTTGGATCAAAGCTTTAGGGGATACATAAATCAACACATAATCATAAACAAATCATTAATAATATTTTATTAATACTATACAATTCTATTTCTATATTATACCCACGATATTGGTTTAAAACAAGTTTTTTGATGAACATTGAAATCAAATCTATGAAGAGTCTCTTGGGTTAAAGAGTACCAAAAATGAATACCCTTAATACCTTAAGAATACTTGAATAATGGTGAAGGAAATTCTTGATCATTAAGCCCTAGAAAAGCTTTAATTGGTTCTACAATGGAGGGGTTTTTGAGTAGTGAGAGAAACTAGATAAATAGGAATTGTTTGGGTTGGGGTTTATGAAGTGTAAGGCTAGTTTCATGAAGTAGGACCCTTTCATATTCCTAAGATAACTAATTATAACAATCACTAATAATTAATTTTTTAATTAACTAATTACCTAACCCCCTTACCTTAATGTGTCTTATAAGAAGTGTGACTGTGGTCCATCGACGAGACCCCCATCCACGCCCTGTCATCCAGACAACGAATCGTACTGGTCAAGGGTGTTTTGGGACATAGATTTGTTTTTGAAGTCCATGAGATTGAATTATAAGTGTGGACCGATGAGCACCATCGACGGGGCGTCATACCATCCACTCCTCGTCACCCCCTCGTTGTTGTACATTGTCTTTTGACAACTTTTGGGGTCAATGTTGGGTACTCCTTAACCTCCAATAAGGTTGTCATTAGGGATCCATACAGGGACTTTTCAACACAAAATATGCAGTAAGGTGTAATCAAAGCCTTTATACAATGTTTGACCCTTACGCGACTTTTCTAAAGGCAAACTAGGTCACTTTCACTAGTCTCCGGACATCACGTTTAGCCATTAAATCTTCCTAAATAAGTTGATTACCGTCATTTAGGCCTGGAAGCACTTTTTAAAATACTTAGACACTAGGTGAGACTCTAGCCTAGGTCCTACAATTTTCAAGTTGTAAAACATCCGCTCTAGTGTTAACCTTACCGGAGGGTACCAATGCGCTTGTGGTATATTGTGTTTCTTCTCGACTTGGTTTGGATGAGTCTTTATGCAAAGTGGTAAGGTGATTTACTATGTTTCTATGAAACTCAAGTTTTAGGAAAATAATTATCGAACCCGTGATCTTGAATTAGCGGTCATACTGTGTGATTTGAAAATTGAAAGACATTACCTCTATGGGGTATATGTTGATATGTTCACATATCATAAGTCTTTAATATATGTTTACTCAAAAAGACTTGAATCTCCAACAAACGTGGTTAGAAATTTTAAAAGATTATGACATGAGTGTTACTTACCAACCCAACAAACAAAAGTAGTTGTGGATGTCCTAAGTCCAATGTCCATTTGTAGTGTGGCCCATGTAGAAAAAAGGAAAATGAGTTAGTTTGTGTTGTGCATAGATTGTCCCGATTAGGTGTTAAACTAGCAGACTCACCAAAAGATGGTTTTAGGGTCCATCATAGTTCTGAATCATCCTTTGTAGTTGATGTGAATTCTAACAAACACCATGATACTATATCAATAAATTTGATAGAATTCGTACTTTCTAAATCGGTTGAGAATTTATCCCAAGAGGGATACTTAAGTAACAAAGTAGACTATGTGTTCCGAATATGGATAACTTAAAAGATAAAATATTAGTAGTGTCTCATTGTTCCTGGTATTTTATTCATGATTAAGCCACCAAGATGTATCATGACCTATGAGAAGTCTATAAGTGGAATGGAAGGAAGAAAGATATAGTGGGTTTTGTGGCTAAATGTATGAATTTTCAACAAGTTAAGGCCAAACACTTGAAACGAGGAGGCTTGTCTCAAGATATAGATATTCCCACTTTGAAGTGGGAGGATGTGAACATGGACTTTGTTGTGGGTTTATCTCGTACTTTTTGGCACAATTATTCTTTATTTGATCATTATTTATAGTATGACAAAATTATAAATTAAGGTGTTAGTGACGTTGCATGGGGTTCCCTTGTCTTTTATTTTTGATGAGGGTATTCAATTTACTTCATAATTTATGAAAGCAATTCAAAGGGGCTTGATACAAATAATAAGCTAAGTAACGTTTTTCATCCTAGAATGGATGTTCAACTGGAGCGCACAATTCAAACCATAGAGCACATGTTGAGGGCATGTGTCATTGATTTCAAAGGTTATTCATATGACAATCTACGATTGATAGAGTTATCTTAAAAACAGGATAATCATTCAAAAATTTCTATGGATCCATTTGAAGCACTATATGGTATAAGGTGTAAATGTCTATTTGGGTGGTTTGAAATAGGAATACATTCTCTAGTTTGTCTTGATTTAGTTTTTGAGGCCATTGGAATAATTTTCCTCTTAAAAGAAAGGTTGAAAAAGGCCCAAAGTACACAAAAGTCCTATGTTTTTAATAGAAAAAGGGATCTAGAATTTTGTATTAGTGATTGGGTCTACTTGAAAATCTCAATTATAAAAGGTGTAATGAGATTTGGTAAGACGGTAATCTTAGTCCCTGGTATGTGGGCCCATATCAAATCTTAAAACGTATTAACAAAATTGCGTATGAAATAGACTTGTCAAATGAGTTTTCTCTGGTTCACCCGGTGTTTCATGTTTCCATGCTTAAAAAGTGTATTGGTGATCCGGTACCCATCATTCCTTTAGAGGGTTTAGGAGATGATATGAATCTTTCTTATAAAGAGGTTCTGATACAAATTTTAGACCGGCAAGTTAACTACTTGAGAAATAAATAAGTAGCTTCTTTTAAGGTTTTATGGTTGAATAACTTAGTAGAGGGTGCAAGATTGGAGGCCGAGGCCAATATGAAGTCCCACAATCCCCATCTTTTTGTGCAAGATTGGAGGCCGAGGCCAATATGAAGTCCCACAATCCCCATCTTTTTCCTTCTACTCCAATTCAAGCTTGAGGTAAGTAGTTTTTCTTGAGTTTTTAGTGTTTTGAGACTCATATGTATTGTATGAGTTTGTAATAATTTCCTTTGTTGTGCATGTTCTTGTGAGAATTCATGTTTAGAATAAATTTAATATTCATGATTTATGTGATCCTCATGTTGATTTTCGTTTTAGTATGATGATTATAAATTTTAATATATTAGCTAAATTGATGAGCATACTTAGTTGTGTTTTGGATGGAATCGCATGTTCGCTCCATATTGTTGTGTGGAGCTTTTATTTCATCCGAGAAGGTAGTTGCTCCTACGAATAATAGAAATGTTGCATTTCATGCATATTGACTTTGTAGATGTAGTTCCTACTCTCTTGTATTGGGCGTTGATCATTTCATGAAATGAAGTTGAGGGTTTTTTTTGAAATTTTCATGAGGTGAATAGTGCATTTTTATGTTTTTAACATTTTTATGTACCATGAATAATAGGCTTCTATTTTACTATTTCTAAGTTATTTTAGTATTTGGATCATCTTTTAGGGACGAATGTTCCCAATGGGGAGACAATGTAACACACTTGAAATCTATTGACCCAACCTAGAGCCTAACAGAGAGTTTGTATCCTTATAGATGTTAATGTACAGAATAATGTCCTAAAATGACATCCCTTAGTTAGTACTAACGGTTTAGGACCGACATTTCAAGGCATGATCCCCTAGGATCCCTGAAGGGTCTTTTAGGAGGACCCAAGTGAAGGCTCAAAACGCTGTCAAAAGAAAACATATCCCACGAATGGGAACCCAGGAACCGTGGGTGGACCCACGGCCTATAGGTGGGGGTTATGGAAAGCAACTTAATCTTGCCAGTTTCCCCTACTCTTCCCAAGTTAAAGCTTCAAACCACTGAGATTAAGACGGGGTATCACCCCATATATTGTGCTTAGGTCATCGGTTGTAGGTCACCCCTAAAGGTCCTCTATGTGTCGTCCAATGGAGGGGTACTTTAGAAAATTCAAATCAAATTAATTAGTGGGAACAATTATGAATAGGTTTTTCAGACTGATTTAATTACTTTTAACTATTAACCAACTTTTTAACACCAAGGAATTTACAAACTCAAAGCTCAACCAACGCTCCTTTTAAATATATTTCACTCTCTAGGGTCCATTAAAGAGAAAGGTCAAGGTTAATATAGAGATCCAAGAATCAGTATTTTTTCCTTAATTTCTTGTGGAATTCGATTCAATGTGTGGATTCTAGTTATCTTTGGGAAGCTATCACCCAATCAACTCCTAGTATTGAAGAATCTAAATTCCTCAAACTTAGGGGTTTTCAATCTTTAACATGGGTCTTCATCGAAAAAAATTCAAATTGTTTAATTATGGTATAATATGATTAATATTATTATTTATGGTCGTATTATTTTAGTACTAGTGGATTTTGGTAAAAACCTCCCTTGGACCCATGATTTCCCGTTTTTCTAAAAGTATGAACTAGAGTATGTATACATAAATTATGTTATATAATCATTATATTTCTCTACGTAATGTGGTAATCTTAGAATTTAGGGTTTATCTTTATTTTTATCCTTCAAAGGCTATTTGGTAGGGTTTGTAAATGTTGACGAGCATTATATATGAACACATCATTCACATATATGGTAATGATCGTATGACTATTGTTTATTGGTTGTTTTGGTAGTAAGATCCTTCATACCCTACCCTTACACATGACTATGTATAAATGACTATGATTATGGTAAGAATGTTGTGTTAATTTAAAGTTTACTATGATAAGATGTGAGAGGCTTACTCACATGTTGTTGATTCTAAGGTTGACAAGATATTCTCACCCAATGAATGAATAGGTTGTTATGATTATATGTTGTAGAGTTACTACTGCATTATTTGATGAATATGAACACAGTAAACACATAAAATGACTTCTAAAGGGAATTAATTTTAACATCCATTAGATATGTAAATGAGATGAATGTTTTTACGTGATTAGTTGAGCTTCCCAATGTAAGTGTCCCATGAGATGGAAACCCTTTATGTTTGAAAGTTTGGGTTTCTAGTAAAAATCTCTTTATTCCATAAATATTTTAACACATAGGTCTTAGCTAGTTGATCTACACAGCTAATATTTTAGTTATAGCTTAGGAAAGTATGACATCTCTTTTTCGGTGTTGGAGTAAGACACCGGATTACATGTGCTGAACATGGTCTATGTTGATTAAGTCTATGTTTCTGTATATCATAAGAATATGAATTATGATAAGAACATGGACATTAGCTATGACTCTTTACGGGGAATAACTTATTGTTAGTTGGGTTATGGGACTTTACTCATCTATTGCACTAGTGGACATTAAGAAGGGTTATGGTGAGGTTCTCTTATGTTATAAAGACTTATGGACTATGTATGTATGATAAATATGAATGCTAAGGTTGACCTCACTTGTTACACATTATGACCATGAGTCGTTCCGGACTTATGTATATTTGTTATTGATGGGGTAAAAACAAGATATGTATGATAGTGGTGATCTAAATGTGATTCGTATTATTTTGTAGGGATATGCGATCCTACCATTGTTATGCAATAGTATGTCCTTGGGTCACTTATATGTTTGTTTGACTTATATTTCTTCATATATTTTCATAATGGCTTTTGAACTTGATAAATGTATCATATCAACTAAATGTCCCTTTAAAGCATGTTTTTAACGATTTTGTGCATGACTTCAATACTTAGTATATTAATTGTGCAAATCCATATCTTCTACATACTATGAGTGTAGGTTTCGGTCGTTGCGACACACTACTTCTTTCATGTAATGTTTTGGTTGACTATTCCCTAGCTTAATGAGTCCTTAATGTAGCACACAGTCAATTGAATAAGATAGACTAGATCCTCACCTATTGAATACTTTCTAAAATGATATTTCTAGACCTAGACTGATGTAAACTGATTTAAACTATAAGGTCCTAAACTTCAAAAAACCATGACGTCCAGAAACTAGTGAAATTTAACTAGTAAAAATCCTTAGGTCTTATGAAGGTTTGGAAGTGTCATATTACGTCTAAAGCTTGTAAAAATACTTTAAAAATAGGTAAATTAATGTATATGTGGTAAAAAATTCAAGGTCCGACCCCCAAAGACCACCCTAGGGGTTCTTGAGGTCGACGCAACTATTGGCCAGTAAGCTCCTAAGGCAGTAGGGCATTACAAATAGGCCATTACCCTATGGTTCCTTGAGTTGGACCCAACTATTGGCCAAGTAGGTGTCTAAGGAAGCAGGCCATTACACATTGGATAAACAAGTCCGCATTGTAGACCTTGTTAACCAGGACCAAAAAAAAATTTCCATCTCACAGACACGTCGCAGACTCTATTATATCAACAATTAATTTTGTACATCATGTGGGAATAGCTCCGCGATGCAGACTTGTGTCCCGATGAAAATTCTAAAATTTGAAGTCAAGTTTGACTTTAGTAAAAAGTCAAATAAACTAAGGAGTATTTTCTGTATTTTAGGATAGGGTTATGTATTTATTTAAAATAAGTTTTTCACAATATTTTACCCACCCAAATTGAAATCAAAATCACTCCCACTTCTCTCTAAATTCGCGCTCTACTCACCCGCCATTGAAGAATCCTTGTAGGTTGAAGAAGAAGATCAAATACAAAATCTCCTACTCATATTGGTTGCTAAAGTCATGGTTAAGTTATGTTTTCTTTCACACTTGGTATTTATTTCCCATAGAGGTCCCTCCGTAGTTTTTCTAAGCTTCCCCAAGCTAGGTATTTTCTCTACACAAGAATTTTCTTTGAAAAATGAAATTAAGAATCAATTGTGATAAAATTATGGTCAATTAATGTTTTTAATTACATATTGATGGTTAATTTTTGTTATTCACTCAAGATACCCATGGACCCATATTCTTCCCAAATTTCATGAAAATGAATTGATATGGAAATGTGATATTTGACTATACTGAAGTTAATTATGTAATTTCTTCTTGAATTAACATGTTTTTGTATTGATTATGCATTTTTGTTTATTGAATTATGAAGTCCCATGAATTAGCAGGAAGATATGATTTTGGTTCTTTTTTTTACTCAATTAAGTTAAATGAATTACTTTGATAGTAATGATGTTGTAGTTAATGTGTTGTTGTGGTTTTGATTACAAGGTTCCCTCATCCTTAACCCTATACTCTTGAATTAGCTATGAAGTATGAATTTATGTTATGTTAGGTTTTTTATATGACTGAAAGGTAGTTCTCATGATTACAAACATTGTATTAGAGAATAAGGTTTACAATAATGTAGGATTGATGTCATAACATAAAAATTAAAGTAGTATTTATGGGTGTGAAGTGTGCCACACTTATGTATGAGAGGCTATGAGATGGTTAGGGACTTTAACCTTATGACATTGATTTGTCGTGCCTATGATTCCTAACTATAACTAGTCCTTTCTTCTAAACCTTTTCTTGTGGTTATAGGCAATGAATACGAGAAGGAACAATTTTAGAAAGGACGAAGAGGAGAATGTGAATGAGGCGGTTCCCCCTAAAGTTCCTCAGAGTTGTCAAGCTCTTATTGAAGAAGGGGTTATGTCTAATGTTGATATAAGGGTGGCTAATAATATCTTTACTCTCAAGTGTTAGTCACTCAAGTTTCTAGGGATACTAGAGTACAATTTAACCGCAATTCTAGCATGACCGCTTCTAGGATTAGGGATTTCACGAGGATGAATCCGCTTACTTTCTTTCGATCCAAAAAGGAAGAGGAACCACAATGGTTCATTGATGAACTTTTTAAGGTGCTAGAGGCTATGGGTGTGTCTTCTCATAAAAAGCAGGAACTAGACGCCTATCCACTCAAAGATGTGGCTCAAGTTTTCTATGAACAATAGAAGGAGGAGAGCCACGTTAGGGAAGGTCCGATTAGTTGGCTTCCTTCAGGATGGCGTCCTTGATAGGTTCTATCCCTTTGAATTAAGGGAGAGGAAAATGCAAGAATTCGTCAATCTTCGTCAAGAGAGTATGAGTTTGAAGGAGTATACCCTCAAGTTCAGTCAAATATCCAAAAATGCTTCTACTATGGTGGCATATTCTAAGGCTAAGATGAACAAATTTGTTATGTGGATAAACAACCTTGTGGTTAATGAATGTAGGTAATCTATGTGGATTCCTAGCATGGACATATCTCCTCTCATGGTTCATGATGAACAAATTGAGGAGACAAAGCTTAAGTAAATTGGTAGGGAATTGAATAGGACAAAGGCCGAAGATGGGAACTCTTACAAGACAAGATTTGAGGTTAAAGATATGCTACGGTTTAAGAGGAGTTTTTCCAACAAAGGACCGCATAATATTCCAAGGGTAAAAAAATTTAAAAAGGCTACCATCAAATTTCAAGAGGGAAAAGGTGGTAATCCTTATGTTAAGAAACATGTTTGTGCTAAGTGTCGCAAAAAACATGAAGATAAATGTCTAGTTGGTATGGGAAATTTCAATAGTTGTGTGTAAAGTGGCCACATGAAGAGCACCTTCCATATGATGCAAGCTCAAGGAAGGAAAAATGCTCAAGCACAAGCAAGTGCTTCCAATACTAATGCTCTTAAGAAGAATCACTTCTATGCTCTCTAATCCCGAGGTGATCAAGAAAGCTCTCCGAATATTGTTACCAGTATGTTCCAAGTTTTTTCAATTAATTTTTTTCATTAATGGATCAAGGTGGCACATTGTATGTTGTAACACATTTATTGGCTACGAAATTCAATATGCTTCTCGATGTATAAAGTGAACCCTATTTGGTTTCTACCATAGTTTGTGATTTCGTAGACGCTAAAAGAGATTATAGAGGTTGTCACATTTCATTGCCTAATATACTCACACTGGTTGATATAGTAGAACTTGACATGTTGGATTTTGATGTTATTTTTGTATGGATTGGTTAAATTCTTATTCTGCTTCAATTGATTGTAGAACTTGGGTAGTAATGTTTTGATTTCCGAAAGAACCCATTGAGGAATAGAAGATGGGAAACTTAGCGCCAAAAATTGAAATAATTTCATGTGTTCAATTTTGTAAATTGATTCCTAAGGGATGACACTATCATGTTTTGAGAGTCATGGACTTGAGTGCGAGATCCTCTAGTAGAGTTGGTCCCCATAGGTAAAGGATTTTGCGTATGTCATTACCGATGACTTACTTGGAATTCCTCCCGAAAGGGAAATAGATTTCGGTATTGACTTATTGTCGGATACAAAACCCATCCCAATCTCTCCGTACTGAATGGCCCAACAATGTATAAAGAATTAGAGGCTCAACTCAAGGATTTGCTGAATAAGGGTTTTATTCAACCAAGCATATCTCCCTAAGATTGATGATTTTTATGATCAACTCCAAGGAGCAAGCTACTTTTCAAACTTTGACTTGAGGTCGGGTTATCAGAAACTTAAGGTAAGGTGCGTTGATATTCCAAAGACGGTTTTCCCTACTATATTTGATCATTTTGAATTTTAATTAATGCATATTTGCCTCACAAATTCCCCATGGTTTCCATGGACGTCAAGTATAGAGTTTTTAGAAGTTATATTGATATGTTTTTGATTGTTTTCATTGACGACATCTTTGTGTACTTTTAGGGTGAAAATGATCATATGAACCATTTAAGGATAGTTTTGCAATTCCTTAAGGACAACCTTATATTTACCAATTATAGTAAATGTGAATATTAGTTGAGTTCGATTTCGTTCTTAGTCACACAGTAACTAGTGAAGGTCTGGAGGTTAATTTGATAAAGACAGATGTTGTCAAATGTTGTCGTAGACCATTGAGTCCTATCGAAATCAGATACTTTTTGGTTTTATTTGGATACTATAGGAGGTTTATCAAGGGATTTTCATCTATCACATCTCCATTTATGGACTTGACTCAAAAGAAGTCCCAAGTTTGAAAAGTCAAAATCATGTGAAAAGAGCTTCCAATTATTGGAAGATAAACTCACATCCGCTTAGCTGTCAACCTTATAGTAGGGTACCTAAGGTTTTCTAGTTTATTGTGATGCTTCTCGAATACGACAAAATTTTTCCTCATGCTACATTGTAAGGTTTACAGCATATGCCTCTAGACAACTAAAGGTTCATGCGAATAACTACCGAACTCATAACCTTGAACTAGCAGTTGTAGTATTTGCTTTAATGATTTGGAGACACTATCCTTATGGGTTACATGGTGATGTGTTCACCTATCACTAGAGTCGCCAATATGTGTTCAATAAAAAAAAAATTAATGTGTGCCAATTGGTTAGAGGTTTTAAAAAATTACTATGTGAGTGTCCCATAAGCCACCCTCCCCCTCCTGGGGAAATACAATGTGGTTATGTATGCCTTCATTGTGTATCTATGTATATTGCATCACATACTTAAGAATACAAAAGGTATTTAGCCCGTGATGAACATAGTCTATCCCGATTGATATCCGACGAGAAGATTAATCGAAAGGGGGTTTCATGATCTATCATGATTTCCTGTCATCCGTTATTGGTGTTAAGTCTAAACAACATCTTAACCATATCTTGATGGAATTTAAAAGGATTTTTTCTCACCAAATATATTAAACTCTATCTCAAGGATAACATGGTGATCTAAGGCATCAAGGAAGGTTATGTGTATCAGATGTGGATGGCCTAAGGGAAACTATCTTTAAGGAGTCCTATGGGTATGAATATTCTATCTATTCGGGGTCCACAAAAATGTACCGTGACTTACGTGAGATTAATTGGTGGAATAAGATAAAAAAGAACATAGAAAACTTTGTTTCTAGATGCTCAAATTGCCAATAAGCCGAGGCTATGTATCAATGAATAGGAGGTCTAACTCAAGATATTGATATCGCTACTTAAAAGGGAGAAGATGTCAAAATGGACTTCGTGATATGTTTTTCTTGCACCCGTAGGCAACATGACTCCATATGTGTTATTGTTGATAGGTTGACAAAATTGGCACACTTTCTTCCCATCAAAGTCTCATATTCGATAAAAGAGTATGCTAGATTGGACATTAGTGAGATTGTAGGGTTGCATGGGGACTCTTCGTCGATCATTTTCTATTGACGTGCCCAATGCACTTATCATTTTTCGAGGTCTTTCAGAAGTGGGCTTGGCACTCAAGTGAAACTTTGTACTCCGTTTCACCCCTAAACGAATGTTCAAGAGGAACACACCATCCAAATCAAAGAAGATATGTTTAGAGCGTGTGTCATTGACTTCAAAGGTAATTATAATGAGAAGCTGCATTTGATAGAATTCTCCTACAACAATAGCTACCATTCGAGTATTTATATGCAAACATTTGAAGCACTTTATGGTAAGAGGTTAAGGTCTTTGGTTGGGTGGCTCGAGGTTGGTGAATTTGCACTTTTTAGTTCCGAGATAGTCTGTGAGGCCACGGGAAAAGTTCAAATGATAGCCTATATTTGGGAAAAGACATATGCCGACAATAGAAAAACAAATCTTGAATTCAAATTAGGTCATTAGGTCTACTTCAATATTTCACACATAAAAGGGGTGATCAGGTTTGGTAAGAAGGGGAAACATAGTCTGTGCTATGTGGGCCCTTTCAAATTGTGAAGTGAGTTAGAAAAGTTGTTTATAAGTTGGAATTATCAAATTATTTGGCCTTGTTCCCTCAATGTATCATGTTTGTATGCTCAAGAAATGTATCGGTGAACCGGTGTCTATTCTCCCATTATAATATTTAGGGGTGAATAAGAACCTTTCATATGAAGAGGTTTCGGTTGAGATCTTATATCATCAAGTAAAGATATTGAGGAATCAAGAGGTTTCCTCCGTAAAAGTCCTATGGGGAAACTATCTAGTTGTGGATGTAACATGGGTGGCCGAGGCTAGTATGAAGTCCCGCTATCCTTATATATATCCTCTCACATGTAACCGATATTCACGTTGGTAGTTTCTCATAAATTATTACAAATTAAGAGTCATATGTGTTGATGACCATGACATGACTTTCTTGTAGGTGCATATCATTATCGAAGTTTATGTTTGAATTGAATTTTTATGAGATGTCTCATGGTTAATTTACACTTATGTTTGTGTGTTATATTATTTTCATGAGAGTTGTCTTAATAATACTTCATGTAGTTTTGAGACTAAAATTGCATGTAAACTTTCTAATTATTACATTGAGGCCATATGTAAATGGAGAAGGTAGTTCCTCCTGATGTGCTATGAGAGGGTGAGATTTTATATGTGAGGAATTGTGGATTACTTAACTTTTTTTATGATATGATATTATATTTTAAGAAATTGAGAATTCCTCCTATGAGTTGTGACTCAGTATGATAATCTTGATTTTGGGACACTAGTAGTGCTTCTCTTTCTTGTCCCTATAAGAGGCTTATGGTGTCATCCGGGCACGATGTTCCTGACGGTGGATATTTTAACACACCACAAATTTAATGACCTAGAGTAGAGACTCACCTAATGAATAATTTCTAAAATTATGTCTTCAGAACTAGATTGATGTAATGAACTAGATTAAAAAATAATAGAGCTTAAACGTCAAGGACGACCAGGATGCCCGGAAACTATTGAAATTGAACCAGTAAACGTCCTTAGGTCTTGTGAAGATTTGGGAGTGTTGTGAAGTCTAAAACATGTAAAAATTCACTAAACAGGTAAAATAATGTATGTAGGGTCAAAATGTCCATGTCTTACCCCCCAAGGACCACCCTAGGAGTCCTTGATGAGAATACATCTATTGGACAATAAGTTTCCTAAAGAAGAAGGACATTACACATGGGAGTAACCAGTCCTTGTCGCAGGCATGTCGTGGACTCTACCGTAAAAATTAATTTCCAAGATCTTTTGGAAACATGTCCGCGATGTGGACTTGTTTCCTGATGAAAAATCTTAAATTTGAAGTCATGTTTTACTGCATTAAAATGTTAAATTATGTGAGGGGTCTTTTGGGTATTTTAGGGGAGTGTTATATATTTATTTTAAATCATCTTTTCACCACATTTAACCCACCCAAATCAAACCTCCAAATTGAAATACAAATCACTCCCACTTCTCTCTAAAAAAAATTTCTACTCACTCTCTACAAGAGAAGCTTTAAAGCTTGAAGAAAAAGACCGAATCCCCAAATTTTCTACTCAAATTGGTGGAAAAAATCGTGGTTAAGGTATGTTTTGTTTTGTTCTTGGGATTCCTTTCCCCTAGAGATCCATCCAAAAGTGTTTTCAAGCTTCCCCAAAGCTAGAGTTTTTCACTACACATTAGTCTTTATTGAAAAACTAAATTAACAATCAATTATGATGTATTATGGTCAATTAATTTTTTTATGTACATATTGATGTTTATTCTTGTTATTAACTCAAGATTCCCCTGGACCTATGTCTTTCCCCAATTTCATGAAATCGTTGAATTGATATGGAATTGTGAAGATGATGAATATGTGATTTAAGTAAATTGATGTTAATTATGTTATTTCTTCTTGAATTACCTTGTTTACTGTGTTGATTATGCATTCTTGGGTGATTAAAGTATGAAGTCCCATGAAAGGGCAAGGAGGTATGAATTCTATTTCTTTCTTGAACTTAAATGTGTTAGATGAATTTCTTGGATAGAAATGATGTTGTAGCTAATGTGTTGTTGTAGGGTTTGATATGCCCAAATTGCACCTCCTTAAAAAAGCATAAGATATAGTTATCTGGTAAAGAACCGAACTAATAGGATGGGATCTATAAAACAAGGAAATTGGCTTAGAATGAACTTTAACCCACTATTATATATTTTTAGTCAAGGTGTTTCCAATGCAACTAAATAAAGGGGGTGTTTGTGAGACAAATAACTTCAATTCTATGATTATCAAGTGAATAAAAGGAAACTTTAGTTTTTATCAAGATGAGAAAATAACTGGGGTGTGTGTGTTCCCCAACACATCGTAACGCGCTAATCCTAGTAATAACAATACTTTCCTAGCGTATTACATGCAAAGTGATAAGTTTGATATCTATAAATCGCTGGTCCGACATCTTAAAATTTTCACCCCGCACCTTGGTGTCACGACCCAAACCGGGTTGCGACTGGCACCCACACTTACCCTCCTATGTGAGCGAACCAACCAATCTAAACCTTAATATTTCAATATAATATAAACAGAAAGTAATGCGGAAAACTTAAACTCATAAATAATCAACTTCTATAACTCAACATGTTATTATTATCCCCAGAATCTGGAAGTCATCATCACAAGAACATCTACTTTAAACTACTAATTCTAAGAGTTTTCTAAAAGCTAAAAAATACATAAGAAGCTAGTCCATGCCGGAAGTTCAAGGCATCAAGACTTGAAGAAGAAGATCCAGTCCAAGCTAGAAGCATTAGCTCACCCTGAATTTCCGATGTAGTAAGACTGGCTTGAATTACTGTTGAGTTGAAGACGATGGCACGTTTGCTGTACTCCACAAATAACAAGAAGAAAAACATAAAAGTAGGGGTCAGTACAAAACACGGGTACTGAGTAGATATCATCGGCCAACTTAAAATAGAAAACACTATATATCAAGTAATATCATAAAATCAACTATGATACTCAACATGTAACAACAACAAGCACTATATCATTAACAATTACCGTCAAGTTCACACATGAGGACTCAAGCCCCAATACCATACTCATTTGGGAATCATGTTCGTTAGATTGAGTATATTAACCTCTTTCAAGATTCATTATCTTTAATTCTCTTGTGTCGGTACGTGACACTCAAATCCCTCATATTCATTATTCCTCTTATGTCGGTACGTGACACTCCGATCCCCTAAATCTACGTGTCGGTTCGTGACACCCGATCCCCTAATTCTACGTGTCGGTTCGTGACACCCGATCCACTAATTCTACGTGTCGGTTCGTGACACCCGATCCCCTAAATCTACGTGTCGGTTCGTGACACCCGATCCCCTAATTCTACGTGTCAGTTCGTGACACCCGATCCCCTACATCATTCTGTAAATCATCAGGCCTTCTCTATACCAAGGTATCATCAATCCCATTACTTTAATTCATCAAGCCTTCTTCTATACCAAGGCATCATCATTAATAATGTACATTAAAGTTTCCTTTCAAGATTTGGGATTCAATATTTTCATCATGCTTATCTTATCACAATCACATAATCATATTCACGCAAACATACAATTAAGCTTATAGTAGGGTTTACAATACTACCAATACATATCATTCTCTATTAAGAGTTTACTATGAAAGCATGAAAACCATAACCTACCTCCACCGAAGAATTGGAATCAACAAGCAATTTCCCAAGCTTTGATATTCCCTCTGTCTCTTGATCGATCAATTTCTCTCTCTCTTTGTTCTCTCTATTTTCTTATTCAAACCCTCTTTCTTTTATCCTAATTAGTATATAATTAAGAATAAAAGATGGCAATAATACCCCACTAATTAACTTAGGGTTACCTCTTTTAACCCTCAAGAATTTGAGTTATTAATATAAACCCACGAAATCTATAATTATAGAAAGAATAGTCCCAAAACGTCCCTTAAAACTTAACCAGAAATCCGATTCTGCCTGGGATTTGCGCAACCTGTGACGGGCCGTCGTGCCTGAGACGGTCCGTCCTGCAGGTCGTCGCAGAGTTCAGAGACCCAATATTTCCACCAAGGGTCTGTGACGGTCCGCCACACCTGTGACGGTCCGTCCTGCCATTCCGTCACAAAGTTCAGAGAGTCGATTTTTAGTACTCAATTTCAGATTTCCTAAGTGTTTTGAAACGAGACCCTGCGACGGTCCGTCGTACCCATGACGGTCCGTTGTGGGGTCCGTCGCTTCTGCCTGTTTTTCCAGAAATAAAGTCTGCTGCTCAAAACGACTAAACGGGTCGTTACACTTGGTCCGGCTACATGTGTATAATTTACTAACCCTTACCATTACCTCATATTAGACATCATAATTAATGTATGGCTTAGTTATTACTTCACATAAGTCGACACTAGCCTATTTTATAGTATCACACTAAAACTATATTTATAATTCTTATCTTATCAACTACCTCCTTTTTCAAGCAAGTAGAAACAAGGTGAGTTCTAACGCATGCACTCATTAAAGAGACTTCTAAAAAAACAACTATCAATGCATTAAAAAACACTATCAAAAAATTGCTCAATTGGTAGTTATACATTGTTAATCCCTCATTCTTCAACAAACCTAGTTGTTGATTTAGTTACCCATTTTAGCAAGATCACAATTCATATATTTAGATGAACAAATCATGAACTTAGTTATCCAGTAGAACAAACCCAGAAATTGCGCCTAAATTGCACACCAAAACCTTCAAATTATCTCTTGAAATTGATAAATTTCTAAAGTTGCAAAGGCAATTACAAAAGAAAGAACTAGAACAAATGTAATAGAAGTCAACTCCCAAAAAGAGATTTTTATCCCCTATTTATAGAAAATGAAGTCTTAATGAAAAAGGATTTAAAAATAGGAATGTTTTGTTCAGGGACACATCTTCAATCAACAAGACAACTAACCGGTCGTCGATTGATCAAGCGTCTGTGGTTTGCTTCTGTCATCAGGAACATAGAAAATAGTTTGATCTTCGGATGGCACCCTCTCTAAATCAAACGATGGACCAACAACTTGGTATGTTGTTCTATATACTATCCATCGATACATCTCTATTACCCCATACTAAGATTTTTCAATTATCAGAAACTATAACCCTCACAGTCACAGACTACGGTTTACTAGTATGGTTCGTTGATTAGTTGACAGACCTTGATGCTAAATCGTGGTTCCACACTTGGTAAATCTAACCTAGTTTCGTCCAATGCCAGGGTTCCTCATCTAAAACCTTCACCTACAGAGCGTTAAATGGACAAAGGTCAATGAATTGCCTCTGCATGTCTGTTTTTGCACTTTTTCCAGTTATATTCCCAATTTCCTGCCTGAACATCTTTCCTGCAAAAGAAGACATGAAATATTTTAAAAATCATTAAAAATATTGTAGATATGCACAATTTTTAAGTTAAATGCATTAGCAATATGATTAAATCACAATACGTCAGTATTGATGACAAGACTCCATCATCCCTAACCGTATACCTTTGAATTAGATATTTATGTTATGTTAAGGTTGGTTATATTATTGAAAGGTAGTTCTCATGATTATAATGAATTGTTTAAATGAAATATTTACTCACTTCCTTGTGTTTCAAAGTTAAAGTATTGTTCTCACTTATGATCACCTATAAGATATTATCATTAGATGATTACATAAGGTTATAGTAGAGGCTAATGTAACCTTAATTGATTAGTAAAGATGATTACTAATGGGAATTTACGCTTATCACTTCAAGGTCATGTAAATGATATGGGGGTCTCATATTTATTACGTTCGGCTCCCCATATGGGTTTCCCCACATTTAAAAAGTACGGATTCCCAATCTATGTGTTGTTTCATGAAAGAGAAACCTCTACATTTAGAAAGTTACAGTTCCTAGTAACAATATCCTTGACTCTTAACTATTTGCTTACATAGGACTCTAGCTTACTGGATTCACCGAGATAGATATTTACAAAAGGTTACACCATTTTAAAGTGTTGACCCTCTCCTTTTTGTGTGGGAGCAGAACACGGGATTTCATGTAGCTCACGTGGTCAAATGTAGGCTATTATAGTCTCTTTTTCCAATGTAAACATAAATGAACAAGGTAAATCTCTGAACTCTCATTAGGGCTTTTGTTTAGGGGTTTCTACATAGTGTGAGGGACGGTATGGGACTCCTCTTATACATTGCACTTGTTGGATGCTACGAGATTGTCTTTGTGGCATTCTTTTATGATTATGTTGATTATGACTCATGTATGTTAAGCTACGTGTGATCTTTATGAATATAGCAAGTTATGATGAAATATGAGATTATGAATGTTGGTATGAAGTAGGTTGCTTAATGTGATACTTATCTTTGAATAAGCTTATGGGGTTCTAATCTTGCATTTTTTAGTTCTTAATAGGGTTATGGGGTTCTATTATTTGAATTCCACAAGTATTAATTGAGTTGTCTACATGTGGGGTAATATCATGTTGAGTTGGCTTATGATGCTCACATTATGTATATTGTATTACTTGGTAAAAAGCATGTTTTGACTAAAATATTCTTTTATGAATGCATTGATGATTTTTATGCATAGGATCCATACTTATTACGTGCGATGTACTAACCCATACATCTTTCCTTTTTCACTACAACGTAGGTTCTTGCCAATTAATAATCTAAGTAGCTTTCATGGATACTTGTAACTTGCTTCTCCAAGTTAGTGAGTCCTCATATCCAAGACAAGACTCTTATGATCTATCTTTAAATTCTTTGCTTATGTTAGAGTTAATATGGTATTTCCTAATTCTAGACTATTTATTGATGTAAGGGCTAAGTCCCAATTTTCTATATTCCTATGTTTAGATGGTGTGTAGTGACAACTTTAGATTCTATTTTCATATATGATGTTTGAACTCAAAAGTAAATGTTTTAGATTTGTTGCATTTTTATTCTATGATATATGATATGACGAATGCTAAGAGCTTGTCCAAGTCCTCTTCAAAGACAAAAATGCAAGTAACGTCTAGTGGTTACTCCCTCGTAGTTACACTCAAATTCGAGGACAAAATGTTATCTTTTCTAGTTTTGATTGTACTTTCTATTTTTAGAACTTATTTATGCAAAGGTATTTTGACCCTATTTTTTGTCCCTATTGTATTGAATGGTGAACTACACAAGTCTACACTCTTATGTTCGTTTATGAAAAAAAAATTGACTTTAATTGTAAAAGTTTAAAATTTTCTGCATTATTATATGTATTGATGTTAAGATTATATTATTTTCTTGTATGAACCCCTTGGGGGTCAAGTATGTCATGTTAATTCTAGGGGATAACCCCAGGTCGTGACATTAATCCCCGAACGGAACATCCAATGTAAATTTTTTATCTTTTGGGGATATGATAAATGATTTTTTTTGGAAGTGTAATGTGTGGTAGATGTTTGCTTGAAAGCGTGCATGTAGAGGCCTGTAATATTCCTTGATGTTTTAGAAATCTTGGTGAATGTGGACATGATCTCGGGAAAAATTCAATGAAGGAACCAAATTGTCCATAAAGCCATTTAATGACTACCTTGTGATGGTGTGAATCCATGTTTGCAAAAACTTATCCGAAAATATTTGTTGACAACCGACAAAAGCCTCTTGAACTAAATTATCCCTACTTTCTCACCAAAAAAAACCTTTTTGAAGCATTTCAATGTTTAAATAGCAAACATAGTCCAAAAGACTATGTTGTGGTTGTGGTAGACAGAATTCAAAGACATGAAGTAAAGGGAAAAAGGAAAATAAATGATACTCAAATTTGAAAATTCTAGAAAAAAAAATGAATTCCTCCTTATTAAAAATATGTGTTGTGTCATCATTGTGATGGTAATTGAAACAGCTCGGAAATCGTATGACCTAAGATATATCCCTACATGAGGTTTAATAACTTAATAAAGGTGAAAATGATGTTTATATACCTAATTGATATACCGTGGTTTCACGGTATTATTAATACTTTTTCCTTAAGTTTAGTGTATCCAAAAGACTTTTTGTGCTAATATTTATATAAGTTTCTCTTTATTTTGCAGAAAATCTGTCCAAATATGAATTCGGAGATTTTGACAGAAGAAATGCAGAAGAGACCACCTACGGAGCTTGTGACGGTCCGTCGTGCTTGTGACAGTTCGTAGGTGGCAGCTTAGTGCAGCTGCTGATGGAAGATGTGGAAGTCTGACCAAGTGTGGGGTTACGAATCTTGTGACAGTCCGTCGTGTCTATGACAGTTTGTCCTGTAGGTTCGTCATGAAGTTTAGAGAAGTAATCCCAGTACCCATATTCCATGAGTTCAAGTGTTTTAGAATAAAGACCCTCGACGGATCGTTGTGCCTATGACAGTCCGTAATACTTGCCGTCGAAGGTAATAAAGAGAGTAGCCAAAGAAATTGCATAATTATGGGACGACGGAGTCCATGCAGGTTCGTCGTGACCACAACGATCCATCGCGAGTTCCGTCAACCCTGCTGCGTTTTGATAGATTTCCAACAAATAGAGTCCTTGTTTAATTAGGTTTTTATTTTCTATAAATAGTTCGAAAAATTTTGAGGTTAGACTCCGTATTGTTAGACTCTTTATTGTTAGACTCCGTATTTTTAGAAATCATATTAGTAGACACTGTATTGTTAGACTTTTGAGAATCATTAGACTTTTTTTTGAGATTGTTGATTACTTTGAGATTCTTGCAAGTGATTATTGGTGATTAATCAAGCAAACTTTTGGATTTTACTCTTTCTCATCGAAGTAAGTACATGAATTCTTATTTAATATATTTGAATATTGTGATTATGACTATGAGTAACTAAACTCCATAACTAGGGTTGTGGGAACCATAGGCAAATAATGAGATAAAACCTAACTAAAATAACGATTCTAGTATAGTGTCTTGCCTCTATTAATAATTCTTTCGCATAGAACTCTTTTTAACGGATGGCCAACGTTAGAACTCGCCTGAATGCTACTTGCCGGACAAAGGAGGTAGATAATAGGAAAAGAATTATTAACATAGATTTAGTGTACACTATCTAATAGTCTAGTATTGATTAGTCCGAGGTAATAACTAAGTCAAATATCTAATGTGATGCTTAATATGGGGTAAAGATAAGGGTTAGGATAGTAACACACGTAGCCGGACCAAGGTACGGAGTGAGATTTTCTAGATGCCGAACCAAGGATTTAGAAATACATAACCTATCACTTTATATGCAAGATACTAGGAAAGAATTGTTATAGTTAGAATTATCAATTTATGAACCTGTGGGGAACATGTAAACCCTAGTTACTTTGATTAATTTATTAAAATCGAACATTCAAAGCTGTTAATTGTCTCTTTCAATTGCGTTAGTTATTTTCTTTCATTTAGATATAGAAACCCCCCTTTTATTGTTTAAACTTTCCAAGGATGTCATTGACTGAACAATAGTAATAACATATTGAAGTTAAGTCTAGACTATTTTCCTCGTGGCAACGATCCCAACCTCACTAGTTGGGTTATTTAAATGATACGACCGCTTTACTTCTTATTTTATAATTATGTTTGAGTGTATCAAATTTTGGCGCCGCTGCCAGGGAATATAGCTTTTAGATTACTTATCAGTATAGTTTAGTTGATATTTTATTTGTTTTACTTTGTTTTATTGTTTTTAAATTTTTTCAGAACTATCCACCTTGTATGCCAAATACACGGGGAGGAAGAGAACCCTTGTTTCCATACAATCACGAATTAGAGCATACACTGCGCAATATGAATCGAAACTTGGCAATAAATGATGATGATCCAAACCAGAACATCCCAACTCCGATTGATGTTCATGGTCAGTTGTTACCCCATACTCTGGGTGAACACCAACAGAGGGGACAAAATCCCGCTTCACGGACCCAAGCATACTACAGAGGCTATAATAAAATAGCAGACTCCGATGGGCAACTTGTTTTGCCTCCTCTATCCACATGCCATACTTTTGTGGTAACTAGTAGCCTGGTTCAAATGCTCACTATCAGAGGTTTGTTTTCATGGCTACCTTCTGAGGATCCACATTACCATATAGCTAAGGTAAGGGCAGTGTGTAAAAGTTGTGTAGGGAGGCCTGATTTGGATTTAGATGTATTAGGGCTTAGAGTGTTTCCTCTCTCACTGACAGGAGAGGTTGCTATATGGTTCACTGAGCTCCCTTATAACTCAATCTTCACTTCGAACCAACTAAGGTATGTTTTGTTAGCACGCTACTATCCGGTCTCCAAGAAACTAAACCACAACGACAAAGTGAGCAATTTGGTGTCTCTACCAAGAGAGTCAGTTAGTAGTTCGTGGGATAGATTCCCCTCATTCTTGAGAAGTGTTCCAAATCACCGTATAGATGATGCATCACTGAAGAAATACTTCTATCGGGGATAGGATGATAATAATAAAGCGGCTTTGGACATTATAGCAGGTGGATCTTATGGGGAATGCCCCTATGCAGAGATTGCTGAGAAATTAGTGAAAATCTCCCAGAATAATAAAGCTTGGAGTACTAGGAAGTCTGATACAGGGAGAAACACCTTTGCAATGTAGTCCACTCATAACCCAGCCACAGAGGAGATTCGCGAAGAAATGGCTCAGATGAGAACCGAGCATGGTTTGGTACTAAAACATGTCATTGGGGATGTAGAAATGATAAATGCAGTCAACTATTTGTCGAAACCACTACCACAAAATGATGAGTGCTATTATGACGAGGATTCCTATGCAATAAATGAACAGACGGGGGTTTCCGACCAAGTGCCCTAGGCTCTTATCAGGAGAATTTGCGCCAAGGTCAAGGGAACGAAGGTCGGAACTATGGTAACTATAATCGTGAGGGTCATTATGTCCGAGATGGAAACTACAATCGCAATAACAAATGCAACACGGGTAAATATAGTAATAGAAACGACAGGAATGGAACCTATGTTCCTCCTCAAAATTGTGATGTTACTCCTAGGGATGGTGCAGGTAGTATGTCGCGAGTTGAGGATATGTTGCATAAAATGATGAGGAGGTTCGATGCTAGTGATGAGCACAATAAATAGTTGAGGAATGATTTAGCGGGTATTTGGCAAAAAGTCGATACGCATGCAATATCAATTAAGCAACTTGAGTTACAATTGACCCAATAATCTGCGACCGTGAACAAACGGTAACCGTGCAATCTTCCTAGCAACAATGTCCAAAATTTTAAAAATGATGGACATAGTATGGCAATTATTACTCCTGGTGGCAAGCAAACCATTGACCCACCTGTGCCATCTAATGAGAAAAAGGTGACAAAAGATATTGATAAAGTGGTAGATGTTAATAGTGAATTAGAGGATCACACTGCAAAAGATGCTGAAGTGCCTAAAAAGGTAACTCCCATGCCTAGGCCACCACCCCCATTTCCTCAAAGAGTATTGAAAAAGACCGAGGATGGTAAATATCGGAGTTTTATAACAATGTTGAAGCAACTTTCTATCAATGTCCCTCTGGTAGAAGCTTTAGAACAAATGCCCGGTTATGCCAAGTTTATGACCGATCTGGTCACAAAAAAAAAGATTGGTCACTTTTGAGGATTACGATAGAATGCAGCATTGTAGTGCTATTTCTACAAGATCTCAGGTCCAAAAGAAAAAAGATCGAGGTGCGTTCACTATTCCTTGTACAATCGGGCTATTACATTTTGCGAAAGCATTATGTGATCTGGGGCAAGCATAAATCTCATGCCCCTCTCGATTTACAAGAAGTTGGGTTTGGGTGATCCAAAGCCCACTGTGATGCAGCCACTGATGGTTGATCGAACAGTAAAAAGGCCTATAGGGATACTACACGTTGTGCTAGTAAAACTGGAGTCGTTCATATTTCTGATAGATTTTGTTATTCTTCATTGTGACGTCGATTTTGAAGTGCCCCTTATTCTTGGGAGGCCATTCCTTGCTACGGGAAGAGCCTTAGTAGATATGGAAAATGGGGCAGATGAAATTTTGGTTAAACAATGAGGAAGTGACCTTTAACTTTTTTAGGTCCATTAGGCAGAGTGGTGAGCTCCAATCGGTATCTGTTATATCCTACAACATGGGTGAGACATCTGAGACACAAATAGAAGAACGTCTAGGTGTAGAAGCATAAGCGGCAGTGATAATGAATTTTGATAGCGGTTGCATAAAAGAGTATGAGTCATTAGTCGCGGCTCATGACCAAGGTGATGTTCGGTTTAAACTGAAGAAATATGAGCTAGATACGAAGAATCATTTGTCCCCACGCGCGAAACCATCTATAGAGGAGGCTCCAAAATTAGAACTAAAAGCTCTCCCACCTTATCTCAGGTATGAATTCTTAGGAAATGGTGACACTTTGCCGGTAATCATTGCATCAGACCTGAATGAACAACAACTTCGATGTTTGGTGAAGGTTCTAAAACGGTTCAAAAGAGCTATTGGGTGGACTAAAGCAAATATTATTGGGATCCCTCCTTGTATTTTCTCTCATAAAATCCAACTAATGACTGATCATAAGCCAAGTATTGAGCACCAGAGACGCTTAAATCTTCCTATGTAAGAGGTCATGAAGAAGAAAATCATTAAGTGGTTGGATGCCGGAGTAATCTATCCAGTCACCGATAGTAGTTGGGTATGCCCAGTCCAGTGTGTACTTAAGAAAGGGGTAATGATTGTAGTCCCCAACATAAAAAAATAAACTTGTTCCAATGAGACCGGTTACTGGATGGAGGGTGTCTATGAAATATCGCAAACTAAATTCATGGACTTAAAAAGACCACCTTCCTATGCACTTCATGGATCAGATGTTGGATAGACTTGCCGGACAAGGGTTGTACTATTTTCTTGATGGATATTCGGGGTATAATCAGATTTCTATTGCACCATAATATCAAGAGAAAACCACTTTTACTTGTCAATATGGGACCTTTGCATTCAGAAGAATGTTGTTTGGGTTGTGCAATGCACCCGCTACATTTCAGAGATGTATGATGTCGATATTTTTAACATAGTGGAGGATACTATAGAAGTTTTTATAGATGATTTTTCTATGGTTGGTGATTCATTCGAGCAGTGTTTGACCAATTTATCTGAGGTCCTTAAGAGATGTGAAGATAGCAATTTAGTACTAAATTGGGAAAAGTGTCATTTCATGGTGAAAGAGGGTTTTGTTTTGGGTTATCGCATTTCAGAAAAGGGCATAGAGGTTGATCGAGCTAAAGTCGAGGTAATAAAGAGACTTCCCCGACGGATCTCTGTGAAATTTGTGAGAAGCCTTCTTGGGCATACATGTTTTTACCAGAGATTCATCAATGACATTTCAAATATTGCACATCCATTGTGAAAACTGCTGGGAGATATTGTAAATTTTGTTTTGATGAATCCTGTCTTAAAGCATTCAGTGAGCTAAAAGAAAAATTGTTGTCTGCGCCTATCATTATTTCTCCAGATTGGAATAGTCCATTTGAGGTGATGTGCGATGCTAGTAGGGTGGCTCTTTGTGTAGTATTGGGACAGAGAAAAAACAAAATCCTTCACCCCATTTACTATGCTAGTAAAGCCCTAAATGAAGTTCAAAAGAACAACACAGTAAGCGAGCAAAAACTCCTTGCAGTAGTCTTTGCTTTAGAGAAATTTCGCTCCTATTAGCTTGGTACTAGAGTTATAGTGCATACTGACAACTCAGCACTGAGATATTTGATGGCAAAGAAGGATGCGAAACCTAGCCTTATTCGTTGGGTATTACTTCTAAAAGAATTTGGCTTTGAAGTACATTCTAGTAGCAGTTGATTATGTATCTAAATGGGTTGAAGCCATCGCCCTCGCAAACAATGAAGGGAAGAGTGTCACTCCATTCTTGAAAAAGAATATATTCTCTCGTTTTGGCACCCCAAGGGCAATTATTAGTGATGGGGGCTCCCACTTCTGCAACAGATTGTTCAAGGGGTTATTGGAGAAATATGTGGTTCTCCATAATGTGGCCACTCGCTACCACACTCAAACTAGTGGGCAAGTTGAAGTGTCGAATCGGGAGTTCAAACAGATATTGTCAAAAACAATGAACGCTAGTAAAACGGATTGGTCAAGGAGGCTTGATAATGCTCTTTGGGCCTACCGGACAGCATATGAGACTCCCATAGGCATGTCTTCATACCAACTTGTATATGGTAAATCTTGTCATCTTCCGGTTGAGTTGGAGCATAAACCCAAGTGGGCTATGAAGAAGTTGAAAATCGATTGGAGCGAAGCTGCAGAACAACGGTTAAATGGGTTGAATGAACTCGATGAATTTCTCCTAAAAGCCTATGAAAGCTCAGCCCTATAAAAATAAAAGATAAACAAGTACCATGACAAAAAAATTGAAAAACAATAGTTTATGGTCGGGGATTTGGTGCTCTTATTCAATTCCAGGTTGCGCTTGTTCCCGGGCAAGATCAAGTCCAAATAGACTGGTCCTTACTTGGTTACCCAACTATTCCCTCATGGAGTAGTTGAGTTGGAAACTAAGTAGTGTGTGCGGTTCAAGGTTAATGTACAATGCATAAAAATCTATTTCGGGCATGCTTAGTTGGCGAAGGAAGTAATCGAGGCATACTATCTTGATAAAGTCTGAGTAATCAAGTGTCCCCATTCGTGCCGTGACATTAAATAAGGAGCTTGTTGGGAGGCAACCCAATACTTATAGGCTTTTTAGCAATGGTAGCATTTTTCTACTAATGGGTTTTGAAATTTACAGGCACATCACTATGAAATTCTGCAGAAAATTACTTTGCAGCAGTAACTGACGGATACATCGATGGACCTTTGCACCTACGACGGACCGTCATATCCCTCCGTCGTACCAGGTACGTCTTTCTATTTTGGTAAAACTAGGGCACAAACAACGGAACAAACGACGGGTCATCACAGTTGCAATGGACCGTCGTCGGGAAACCGTTATGTGATTAAGGAGGCGCACCCGACCCGACCCGGTTGTAGTTTATTATTAAATTTCCCCATTTAAACTCCCCAACCACTCATTTCACCCCATTCCTTCATTATTCCTCCCATTTCCCTCATTTTTCAACTTTCACCATCTCTCCCTCTATCAACCGATCATTGTTCCCCCATAATTTTCCAAAACCCTACAACTTATAACCCACTAGTCGGAGTTGCTGCAGTGGGTGTCTTCCTGGTCACCGAGTACTTGTCCATCTTATTTTTCTCCAATTCTAAGGTATGTGTCTCTAAGTTCTACTCATTTATCCTGCATTTTTGTTTAATAATTAGTATTAGCTTAGTTCTTTGTGATATATTCATTTCTTTTATATATGATTCTGCCTTATCGAGGTTAAAAATGTTCGAAATTGCCGTGCTTACAACCCTTGACATAGGTGCTTTTGCATTTCTAGTTTCCTAGGTAGTTGGGTTAGAAAAATGTATGTCTAAAACACCACAATTTCGATTAGGGTTCATCGTGGATGCATGGGGTACCCCCAGTTGTCACTGATCTACTGAACCAGACCCCAATGACGGACCATCGTACCCACGACGGAACGTCACAGAGTCCGTTCCAAAAACCCTAATACCCCACTGCCCTTTTTTCTGTGTCCCCCAACGGACACATGTGACGTACCGTCATCTTCACGATGGCCCGTCTTGCACAACCGTTCTTGTTGTCAGAGACCCTGTTTCTAAGGGTCTCCCATTTTTTCTAATTGTCCTTCAACGGACACATGTGATGGACCGCCGTCGTCACGACTATCTGTCCTTCATGACCGTTATGACGGTTAGAGACCCCTCTCCATAGGGTCTCCACATTTTTTTCCAAGTCTCCTCTGACGGACACCTACGACGGACCGTCGTACCTGTGACGGTCCATCTTGCACATACCGTCATACTAGTCAGAGACTCTCCTTCAAGGTTCTCCATATATACATAGTCTAATTTAGACACGACAGACCCTATGCCGGTCCGTTATATTCACGACAAGCTGTCACCTTGCCCGTCGTGTTTCACTATTACTATTCACGACGAGCTGTCACCACTGGTCGTACTAATATTGATCCTTTACAGGTACTTTCTACTATGGCACCCAAGCAAGATCAAATCGATGCACGCGTGCGATCGAAGTCTGTTGCCCCGTTTGCTCACATGGTTATTGGCTCTGATGATGAGCGTAACCCTGAGTATGTGCCCCCAAGCACTTCCATCCCTTCCCGTGCTGCACGTGCTCCTAGAGCCACACCCAAAAAGGTGGCATCCTGCGTAGTCACTACCTCCCAGTCTTATGAGGAGTGCACACTGACCGGCACACCCTCTGGGTCAGCCACAAATGAAAATGGAGCGTCTGTCTCCTTAGGAGTATCATGGTTAGAGGAAGCCTCCGGCTCTGATGAGGTTCCCTCAGCCTCAGCCGCTGCAGCGTCGGCCTCGTCTGATGAGGTTGACAGTCCAGAATCCACATCAGGTTCACCAGCTCAGGCCCCTACCCCAGCCACTGACCAGCCTAACCGGTGGTATGTAGACGGGCTATTTCAAGTCTACTCTGATGCCAAGTTTCTTCCTTACAATGGATTTATGACTCGAACACTCACCTTCGAGCGGTGGGTCCTTGTAGAGAGTCTCCCGATGATGCCTGAGATCCACAATCTCTTAACCAGGCATCGCCTGGAGTGGACAACACGTTTGTTAGGACGTTACAGTAAAGAAATGGTCCGAGAGTTCTACGCATCCTACGTAGCGACTCTCCGATAACAGATAGATAGGCGGGCTGCCCCCGCCAAACAGGCCCCACTGCCGCAGGTCTAATTACGGGGTGTGCAGGTTGACATTTCCCTACCTTCCATCCACCGATTTCTATACGGCGAGGGTGTTGATGCTACTCGGACCCCTTTCACTGCCGAGTTTGACTTCCTATGGCAGATTGTTAAAGATGGCCAGTTCTTGCGCGAGCTATCTCTAAGAGAGACCCCCAAGAGGTTAATGGCCCTGCACCTCTCAGTTGATGGAGAGGGTACCGACTAGGTGACCGAGCCAAAGGGGGGCATCAAGAAAGCCAACCTCCCTTTCATGGCAAAGTTCTTGTGGCTGATTGTCCGCCACTGACTTTCTCCCACATCCGGCGATAATATCGCTACATGGGATCGATCAGTATTGATGGCAGCGATGATAGCCGGGTTCGAGGTGGATTTCGCGTGTGTTCTATAGGCAGTCATGCACGAAATGGCTTTCAACGTCACAAGTACTTACCCTTTCCCGTGCATGATCTTTTTACTCTCCAGGTCCGCAGGTGTGCCTATATGGCACGTAGATCAACTCAAGACCCCGCAAGGCACTATTGACATCGGCCTCATCGGAGATGAGGCCAATAAGTTGGCTCCATGCAGAGGGCCCCGTCCAGAGCTGCCCCCACTTGCTGATGATCTTGCTTATACGGTAGCCCAGGACTGCACGGCTACGCAGGCGGCGTCCACTGACACTACCCTGGTCGAGTCTATCCTGGGTAGTAGCATTGGCCCGAGCTCCTCTCGCATAGACCCTCTACCGGCGCTTGTCCTGCTTGCTAGGTTCCAAAAATTAGAGGCACAAATGGCTACACTTCTGCATCATATCAAGTCGTGGATGCAGAAGTCTATTATTGAGTTATCAGAGCGCCTAGAGCGGAAAATTGTCCTTTGTACAGAGCGGATGATCGCTGAGGTTCACCAGTGGTTGGACGCCATTGAGTTGAGGGTGCTAGCCCAGTCAGCCCCTCTAGTAGATGTGTCGACTATTCAGATTGCGGTCGACACACTTCGCTCAGATATTTACACGATCTTTGAGGCTAGGGTGCCGGAGTCTGAGGCACCTTCTGTTGAGCCTGGTGAAGACACAGTGTTAGTGGCCCTATTCGCTACGTCGGAGATTCCACCACCTCCCCCTCGAGAGCATGCCAAGAGGCGTAGGGGTCAAGCAGAGGACGAGGCGCGAGCAAGGAAAAATGAGTGCCGAGAGATAGAAGCTTCGAGGAAAGCTTCACTTGCTGAGGAGGAGGCACATCAGATGAGAGCATCAGAGTTAGCGGCTGTGGCGTCTAGCTCCCGAACTGTGGAGATAGTAGGAGGCACTACTGATAGTGCGGTTGTTGTTGAGGACACCACTGAGGGTGTCCAGATTTCAAAGGACGTGGGTTCTGGGGAACCAGACCCACCAGCTTGCTGATCAACGGCGCTTTGCGCCACAGGTTTGCTTCATCTACAACTGTAGTATTTAAATTTTTTTATGCATTGGGGACAATTGCATGTTTTTTGTATTCGGGTTGGGGTAAATGGAAACTGAGAGTTAGGGTGACGTCTATATAGCCCAATTCACTATCCTCTTTAAGGGTTTTCTTGCATGTGTTCTTTTTCCCAAAAGACTGATTACTTTTTCTGTTGAACCGGCACATCTATATCTTTTGTGCATAGTCTAATTCTGGAGCATGATGGATAAAATGATATCCTAACAAATTGGAAAATGATGCATGACTAGGCATAGTAACTGATAAATGTGTGGCTCTAAGCATGACATAGAGGAACACCATTGCATTACCCTAAGTCTGAAGTTCGAACTAAGTGTCTAATAATCTGGTAGAGTGATGAGATGTCAACTGAGTGTGAGGATGTTTTTAATAGTACACTATTTGTACTGAGCTAGAACTTGCTTGGTTAATCATGCTAAATGTAAGCTATAATAGACAATTAGGAAAGGATCATAGGCCCTTATTCAATATAGCCCATTTTTAGCCTAAATAAAAGAAAACCAAATGAAATTTATCCTTCTTTGATCCAAATGATATGATCTAAAATTAGACCTTTCTTTTTCACCCGAACTGATCTTTTCTAGGAATAATGTGTTTGCCTTGGTCCCTCCTTGGACATGTGCACCTCAGATTATGCCAAAAGCATAAGTTAAGGGTGGCTAAAGCAGTAAACAATCTTTGTTATGGCCCTAACCCAACTTTATGTATTGTGTACCTTTACTCATGGCTTTCAAAGCCATGAGTTGAGGGTGGCTATTATGAGGAATACTCTGGAAAGTGGGGCTGAAAGAACAAAGAGAGAGAAAGAACAAAAGTAAAGTGACTCAAGAATTAGTTGAAAGATAAGTAAAGAAAAAGAAAAATATACAAGAAATACAAGAATGAAAAGAAGAGAGTCACTTACACAAATGAAGAAAGAAAATAAAATAGCAAGGTGAAAGAATATGAGAAACTGGGCGAGATAAAATGATAGAAAGTGGAAGGTTAAGCCGATACGTCAAGGAGGGCAAAAAGTCACTAAAGTATACCTAAATATACCCTACCTGACCCTGAGCCTATGTTACAAGCTAAGAAAGTGCTATCGTGATCCTAAGGGTTTTATAGTGAACTTAAGGCAGTGAAAATAAGGGCAAGCTTATGGCAATAGGTATGAATGAGTGTGACTTTTTTCTGAGAGCGAGTGTTGAAAAGTAATTATTATACTCAAACTTAAATCATTGTGTGAAAAATGAGGATTTTGTTTTAAAGTGAGGACACTAATTGCAATACCGGAATTGTTAGCACCTCAGTGAGAAATTGTAGAGGATAGGTGTTAGTGCATGGGGAGTCTGTGTCATGTTCTGAACCCATATAATTCAGCCTAATAGTTATAGTATTCATAGTTTTGATGAGATTAATAGGGATTTATACTCAAATGATTGCAAAGGATAAAACATGGATATGATTGTACAAAGATATTGTATTGAGTCATAGTGAGTCGCTTGAGGACAAACAACCAATTTAAATTGAGGGTGTTGATATACCATGGTTTCACGGTAATATTAATACTTTTTCCTTAAGTTTAGTGTGTCCAAAATACTTTTTGTGCTAATGTTTATATAAGTTTCTCTTTATTTTGTAGGAAATCTGTCCAAAGATGAATGCAGAGATTTTTAGGAAGAAATGCAGAAGAGACCACCCACGGAGCTTGTGACGGTCCGTCGCGCTTGTGACGGTCCGTAGGTGGCTGCGTAATGCAGCTGCTGAAGAAAGATAGGGAAGTCTGACCAAGTGTGGGGTTACGAAGCTTGTGACGGTCCGTCGTGTCTATGCAGCTTCGTCCTGCAGCTTCGTCATAAAGATTAGAGAAGTAATCCTAGTACCCATATTCCAAGAGTTCAAGTGTTTTGAAACGAAGACCCTCGAAAAACCGTTGTGCCTATGACGTTCTGTCATACCTGCCGTAGAGGGTAATGAAGAGAGCAGCAGAAGAAATTTCATAAGTATGGAACGACCAAGTCCATGACGGTCCGTCGTGACCACGACAATTTGTCGCGAGTTCTGTCGACCCAGCCACGTTTTGACAGTTTTCCAGCAAACAGAGTCCTTGTTTAATTAGGTTTTTATTTTCTATAAAAAGTTTGAAAAACCTCGTTTTTTAGGTCAGACTCCGTACTATTAGACTGCGTATTGTTAGACTCCGTATTGTTAGACTCCGTAATGTTAGACATCATATTAGTAGACACTGTATTGTTAGACTTTTGAGAATCATTAGACTCTTTTTGAGATTGTTGATTACTTTGAGATTCTTGCAAGTGATTATTGGTGATTGATCAAGCAAACTTTCGAATTTAACTCATTCTCATTGAAGTAAGTACATGAATTCTTATTTAATATATTTGAATATTGTGATTATGACTATGAGTAACTAAACTCCATAACTACGAATAATATATTTGAATATTGTGATTATGACTATGAGTAACTAAACTCCATAACTGGGAACCATAGACAAATAATGATATAAAACCTAACTAAAATAACGATTCTACAATAGTGTCTTGCATGTATTAATAATTCTTTCGCTTAGAAGTCTTTTTAATGGATGGAAACGTTAGAACTCTCCTTAATATTACTTGTCGGAGCAAGGAGGTAGATAATAGGAAAAAAATTATCAACATAGTTTTAGTGTACACTATCTAATAGGCTAGTATTGATTGGTATGAGGTAATAAAATAGTCAAATATCGAATACGATGCTTAATATGAGGTAAAGATGAGGGTTAGGATGGTAACACACGTAGCCGAACCAAGGTGCAGAGTGAGATTTTCTTGATGTCGGACCATGTATTTAGAAAAACATAACTTATCACATTACATGCAAGATACTAGGAAAGAATTTTTATAGGTAGAATTATAAGTTATGAACCTGTGGGGAACAAGTAAACACTAGTTACTTTGATTAATTGCTTAAAATCCAACCTTCAAAGTTGTTAAGTGTCTCTTTCAATTGCATTAGTTATTTTCATTCATGTAGAAATATTAACCCCCCTTTATTGTTTTTACATTCCAAGGAAGTCATTGACTTAACATTTGTAATAATAGAGTGAAGTTAAGTTTAGACTATTTTCCTCGTGGGAACGATCCCAACCTCACTAGTTGGGTTATTTACTTGACACAACCACTTTACTTCTTATTTGAGAAGTAAGTTTGAGCGTATCACTAATCTATTGCAATTAATCTAGTTTGAGAATTTTAGAAGTAAAGCGTCAAGAAACAACCATGACGCCCGGAAAGTAGTCTAGTTAAACAACGGTATTGTAGGGTCTTGTGGTTGAGTTTTCGAGTGTACTGTGAAGGTTAATTTGAGTGTCAATGGTTTCTAAACCTAGATAGAAATGTTTAGGGTTCAAACATTTTAGTAAGACTCTCTAAGGACCATCTAAATGGTCCTTGAGAGGGACCCAATCTTTGGAAAAAAGATGTCAACAAATGTCATGGCCTACAAAAGCCATTGATGGGCCCGTTAACTGAACCAAAGGTAGTGGATTGGATTCGGGATTTGAGTTTTATCCTCCTCACCAAAGCCCCCCCAACACCCCTGTCATACCTAATTGATGCCATGCATTACGGGGCGTGAACACACCAATGAGCCATAGGTGGGTGGTCATAGGTGCTGCTAAGTTTTAGGATTTTTATTAAGTGAGGGTCAACTTAATAAGCTCATATATCATATATCAAAATGAGTTAGGTGCTCCATTACCTATCCAATTAAAGATCTCAGAGTCTTATTTCAAACGTCGTCGATTTTCCTAATTTCTATATCGGGGTAAAAATTTATGCCCAAAATAGTGAAGCATTTTCACAAACCACAAAGGCCATCTTTGACAAGTAAGGTGATATACGGTCCGTATGTATCCCCTTCGTAAGTCGGCCATAATTTTAGCATTTAGTTTTAGGTTAGGAGTTTGGGGTGGGGTTAGTTAATTGTAAGGGGTTAATGTGGGTCGGTTAATAGGTTATTTAGCTACCTATATAAGACTAAATAAACCCTAAACTAATCATTCTAACTAACTTACCTAAAGATCCCAAAAATCTCTCCAAAATCATCTTTCTAGAATAGAAGATAAAGAAGAGAAGAAGGACGGAAGCAATGAAGGTTGAATTCTACTTTGATTAAAGCTTGGATTAAGGCATTGATCAAAGGTATGTGAAACTCCTTCATCCATAGAGCCTCCATAGATATGCCCAAATTATGAATCCAAAATATTGCAATCTATTTAGGGTTATGATGAAATTGTTGGTAAGTATTTATTGTCACTCCAATCTAGTGAATAACATTCAATTATGTTTGACTTATGTTTACATGTTTATTATGTTATGTTTTCATGTGAATTCCTTGATGAACCCTTATCTAAATATGAATTGAAGTAGTCATAATTTAATAAGAAGGATTTTGACTTGTAAATTTAGGATTGAACCTAGATGATCAAGTATGACTAAAATTACCTTCTAGTAATCAAAATGATTGAATATATTCTAATTTAGACATGGATCATAATAGAACAACGTTATTATTGAAAATAGGGCTTGTATATATTGTTGTTAGGGCTGTAGGAATAAATTTAATATGAGGAGATCTTTATTGATTATTTTCTTTCTATTATACATTTAGACATTAAAAATCTAGGAGAATAAAGTTCTATCACATCAATGGATTCAAGGTTGACCTAAGAACCTAAATTGAATCATAGCATGATAGACTAGAACAGCTTAAAGTTGGATTGTATGAAAACTTCTTGTGTAGTTTACTTGGTAAGATTAGACAAAGATAGAATAGATTATAGATGGGTTTTATGACTCCTTCATGGAATATCTTGAGTTATATTACTCATGGATGCTTGAGATGGTAAATATCATGGTACCTTGAAACAGTGAATCTGATGGAAGCTTTAGATTGTAAATCACATTATAGCTTGAGATAGTGAATATGATTGAAGTTTGAGATGGTAAATCTCATGGTAGATTGAGATAGTTAATATCATGGAAGTTTTAGATGGTAAATCTCATGGTAGTTTTAGATTGTGAATAACATGAAAGCTTGGAGATAATGATTCCCATGTTAGCTTAGGATTGAGACATGTCACTATCCTAACGATAGATTGAAGTAGCATGACTAGAACGCCTTCATGATAGCTTGACTTGGTTAGGCAAAAACCGTTTCATTGTAGCTTTATGAAAGATGAATTATACTCTCCTAATGATATCTCGATTTGCATGCATGGTGAATTTCATGGAATGGATTGAGATAGGATTATCATTGTATCTTAAGGTTTAGAATTCATACTCCCTTATGAATAGCTTTCATCTTGATGTGGGTGCACGGTTTCTAGATTGGCATACTTGAGACCTACTTATTATAGCTTGGATTGGAATTGATGTTTTCCAAGGTAGTTAGCTCTTGCATAATAAAATGTTATTCTTCATAAGCTAATATGAAAGATAGTAGAATTGAGTAAGTAAGACCAAAATGAGTTTCAGTAGGGATGGTAGAATGGGATTCAATTTATATATGGTACAAGTATGACTTGAAGATACTTATGAAATGTCCTCTTATGAAGTATGTCTAGATTGAGTAAGTACTAGTTGTCTCCCATGTTAAAATTTACTTAATATGATTCTTCCTTGTCAAATAAGAATGTAGGTCAGTAGTAACATTAAGAAATGGTAATAGATGAATAGGGTGAATTCTAGATATGCTTAGTGTGTGGGATAGAACGGAGTGCCCCACATGCTATGCACAAGTGTGGCTTGAGGTGATCTAGGGGTGTAGTGCTCTTATGTCTTGTAAAACAGGTCTTAAATATGAAGGTAGGCTATGAGAAAGGATGACCAAAGATTAGAATGGGATGCTATATTTGCCTTATACATGTAAATTTGGAGGTGGCTTTGGAAGTAGTTCATTTGAGTATAAAGGACAGTATTAACTTACGTATGACTTATTTTTACTTGTTATGATAAGATGCTTATGATTATGTTATTATCTCTTATTCATATTCCTTATGTTGACTAACCATTTGAGATGCTCTTATGATGTCATGTTAGCTCCCATACTTATTACCTTTGTACTAACACGTATTTTCAACATTCTAACAAAATGTAGGGTTGGAGCTTTATGTTGCTTGGAGGTTACTGTTTCAAAGAATTTCATGAGATGAAGAAATAATGAGTTCTTAAAGCTTTTAGGACAAAACATTATCTTCCTTTTATGTCTTTCATTATGTTTTTAGACTTGATGTTTGTGTGTCCGAAGACTTTTATTAATGTCATTCATAGATGGTTTGATACAATGATGTTAGAAAGAATTTTGCTTTTATGAAATAAATTCCTAGTTATGTTTTGATAAAAATTTTAAATTATTCCACATTCTCTATGCTTTTTCATAATGAATGCTAAGGGTTTGTATAACAACTCTTCCAGATCGAATACGCCATGTTACAACTAGGTGGTGCTCTCGAGTCTTGACAATAATTGAATTCAAATGAAAAAGAAAAATTAATGAAATAAAGAGGGATTCAAAATAATGAGTGGAAAGTCGAGATTTGAGTTCTCAAATGAAAAAAATGAAAAAGAACTTGATAAAAGATGATGATGATTGCAACAATGCTTTGAAAAGGGTATAAGTCAGCCGTCCAAATTGACCATGCCTTAACCCTCAGCCCCATTGCAAGACTAAATGACTTTTCAGATCATACATGGAATAGGTTTTATGATGATTTGAAAAATAAGCAAACCTATGTAACCAAATTTGCATGTGTTTCTATTTTTAGAGAATGTGAGTTGCGTTAATTTCTATTAACTTTGTTGAATTTCATTGTGAGAGCATGGAATAATTCTTCATCTGAAAGCGCTTAAATGAATTTATCGAAATATTTCATGCATTAGACACGGAGCTAAAGAGAGCTTGAGCTTCAGTTCAGACTAGTCAGTCATCCTTTGAATCTTCTTGATCATGTTTTCTGGGTAACATGCTATTGAAAGTAGTCATCCATGGTTCTTGCATGTTAGATCTCACTTAGTATTGTTGTAGGAACCCTTATTGATCTTATTATACTCATGATTTACTAGGGACCAACTAAAATTTTAAGTTAGGGGTTTAGATTAGTGGTATATTTGCACTCTTATAAGGTCTATTTAGCTCAATACTTAGTGATTACAATCCCTAACTTTTTCCCTATATATTCAAATGTTGATGATTTGTATCTATGAAGAAAATTGGACTGAGTAAGGATTGATGTTTGAAAAAATGGCCAAAATTGTATTTAAAAAAAAAGTGCAAAGTAAAGACTATTTATTTCCTAACCTAAAGGGTGGTTCGCCAACTGATCAAGAAGACACCCAAATAGACTTTCAATAAAACTTGAGTCTACCAAACAAGGTCGGCAAATTCTAGAGTAGGCGATGAAACAATTTAGAAAGGCAATCTTGCTGCACATAGCTCAAACAGATAATTTACAAGGCAAATATTTAATGCTTGAAAGATAAAGTAAGGTGGTATTCAACGATTCACCAAACGTGTAAGGTTCTCATCGAATATGCCAGTTGAGGTTCGAACAATTAAATCCTAAAGCATCACAAGGTTTAGTGAGGCATGAAAGGCGATTCAGTGAGCGTGATTGGTGATCTTGATTAATATAGCCTAGTTAGTTATTTATTAGATTTTGGGCCAAATTTTGAGAAAGTGTAAATATCTCAAAAGATACTATTTCAAGAGAGTTTTACTACTCAGTTTAAAGTAGAGAATTGGAGTTAGTGTTTTAGAAGTGTTTACTTTTGAGAGAACACAATTATCGTTCTTAGGATTTTACATTTTGAGACATAATTTTGATAAATTGAAGTTAAATCCAAAGTAATTTTATTCGTAGTTGTTTTATTTTAAGTTAAACATCAATTATTTTCATGAAAGTTATATTTTCCTCACTTTTTATGATAGGTGACTAAACAGTAGGATCTTTGGATTCTCTTACGGGGTTGGATGTTAATTTAATGTAGTATATGTTGTTCTATACTCCATTTTGTAGTTTTATATGCATGAATTGGGTCAAATTACCATGATGTCAAACTATGGGTTATTGTTGACACTTTAACTCCTTCTGATCTTCAGTTGATACTCTAAAGAGATTAATTTGAGTGTCTAATTAGTTTAATATTAGTAACTTGGGTTTTATGCCTATGGATTGCTTGAAAGAAACGTAACGGGTCGGATCCATTTTCCATAATCATAATAAAAAGGATAGAGTAGGGTATTGGGTTGTTAGGATTGAAAATTAGTTGAGACCAAAATGATATTCTATGCATATATACTTTTAGATCAAAAGAATACTAATGTCATGTAAGATTACATAGCCTATTCATGTATGTACATCACTAAATAGTCGAAAAATCAACCTCCCTTAAGTTGATTTCCAATCCTCACACCGCTAGATTGTTTGTTTTCTCTTTATTTCGTTCAAATTTTTGTTTAGTCTAGATAGTTGATCACCAAGGCTTTACATTTATTTGATGGTAGCATCAATACAATTCTTCTAAATAGTATAAATTTGCTTATTTTTAATCCAAATTTCTTTATAAGGATTACTCTAACATATACCATTCTCTATAAGATTTTACCCCGATTATTTTGTAAGGTTTTTTTACTGAAAAACAGTAACTCACTATTTTATTTAGTTTTAGAGGGTTATTTGAGTGTTATCACTTCCCTCACCACCCCCATCACCTAGCCCATAAACCTTAGATGATGCTAATGAGATTATGTCGGCATTATTTGATATTTAGGACACTACTTGTTTTGTTGGACAATGCAAGAAGTCTTAGGCTAATGTTTGTGAGGGTTGTGAGGAGCGTGTGAGGAAAGAGGAGCATCGTACATTTGAAACATTTTGTCTAAAGTTCATGCATGCTAAGGAATCTAGAGTTGAGCGAGTCATGTTGTAAGAAGTCGAAGCTTCAAGCTTGGGAGAAACTACAGATAATGCTCCCTAGATTGTTCAAGAGAGCACTACTAATGTTCTCCCTAGACTGCCCCAAAGGAGCAACATTGATTCACTAGTGTCTTCACCGGTGTATCTACATGTCTCTATCTAGTTCTTCGATGCTTATATTCCATAGTATTGTATTAACTTTCTACTCTTCATTTTCCATTGTTAATTGTTGCGCATATTTTGTGTTGGGGTGGGATGAATATTTTATATGAGTGTTAGTGTGAAGGTTGAATAGCCAAACCACTTAAGATACCTTGAGGGTTTCTTGCATGTGTTTTTTTGAAAAGGAATTTTTAATTTATGTTGAAGTAGAATACTTATGATGTTTATTGTAAATGAAGAATTTAAATAAAAGCATGATGGCACTGTTGATCAAATTGATGTGTGCTTGAAAAATATTTGTGTGACTATTAAGGAAACTATATAGGATTTTGTTTTACATGATAGGATCTAATAGCATAACAATATTTAGGTGGAATCATGAACTATTTACAATAATTTGATTGGGAAACAATGTGTCATGTGTGTGTGAGGTATGTATTCATTTTGACAACACATACCAATCACGAACCTTCCTTATTAGTCTTAATAGAATGATTTGATTGTTAATTGGAAAGTATCATAATTCATAGTAGAATATAACTCCACTAAGTCTAAAAACAACCAACCAAATGAGAATTCTCTTTTCAACACAAATTATTAACCCTTTATTAGACCATTCTTTCTATTTACCCGATTCACTTTCTCTGACATGAATACTAACCTTTGTGTTGTCCCTGGTCCCTCTTTTGACATTGTGAAGATTAACTTAGGCTAAAAGTGATAAACGTCGTAAATCTAATGATTTTATCTAGAACCCTAAATGAAGTTTAATGCCTTAAAAGGGTTAAGATTATGTTTCAAGACCTAGTCTTATATAACTAACATAGTTTAGAAGTGTTAGTGCTTAAGCATTGAGTAACGACGATCATATCGAAAATTAGTATGAGTTATTTACTGTGTTCCTAGGTCATGTATGTGGCTTGAAGAGTCATATAAGGACTAAATCTTGTCAATAATTATTTTAATATGTTAAATAATGTATTTAGGGTACAAACTTCTAGGTCTGACTCTCCAACCCTTGGTCCTAAAATTTGTCAAAAACAACATGATCCACAAGATTCAAGCCATGATCCATCAAATGACTCACGCACCACAACAGGAATCGTCAGGCAGTACTTAGCCTCACTCAGCAACTACACAAAAATTCACCCTTAGCCACAAACCATGAATTTGCAGTACGGTCTGTGGACTGACACATGCTCTATGGAATGGTCTCGTGATTTAAGACTTAGTCTACCCACAAATATCCTTGGATGCATTCCTTATTCCAAACCAACGAGTGACCAGCACGGTCAGTAAATCAGTCCAGCCCACGTGGAAGGAGATCCGTGGGTGGCACATGACTTCACTATCTCCGCACAACTTAAGTGGGGGTATTTGGGTAATTACCTGAGTAATAGTTTCACACATTGAAATAGATATAATTAGTAAATTTATGTTTATTAAGGTATATTAAGTCATAAAACAAGTCTTCCTCCTTATTACATCAAAACCCAAAAGCTCTTACTTCTCTCTAGATTCTCTCACTACCAAAGGGCGCCATTGTTGAAGAAGATGAAATCTTTAAATAGGGCTCAAGCAAAATAAATTCCTCCTTTAATACTTAGGGATTATCAAGGTACGGTAACTCTTCAATATTGGGATTCCTTTTCCCAAAAGGTTCCTGCAAAATTGATTTCAATGTTCTTCAAAAATTCTAGGTTTTACTTATTTTGTGGGTCTTTCAAATTTGACGTATTTGTTTTCGAATTTATTATTAATCATTGAATATGAATTTTGTGAATGAATTTAAGTATTGATTAGGGTTTTTGACCTAATTCTCTAAAGATCCATGAATGTTCCTCTCCTCTTAACCCTAACCCTTTAATTGTGTTGAATGATGATTAGAGGTTATGTACATGAGTACATTCTTGTATAATTAACTATCACAATATTATTTTTAACCTAATTGATTGAGGAATATGATGAATTTTGTACGGAATCTTGAAAGGTATTTTGAAGGCCATAGAAAAGACCTTCAAGGTTATGAACTATGGAATTGTTGGTTTATCTTTAGTGAGGTTGATTACTTGAAGTTTGAATGATACAATTATGAATGTATTATAATTATATTAATGTGATTATTGTGAGATGATGGTGGATGTGTTACTATGTGTAATTTAAGGTAATTTATATGCACATCTTATGACTATGTTATGAAGTAGTGTTCTCACATAATATTTGGTTGTGATGAAAGGAATTTATCATACTAGAACCTTTGAGATATTTACATGTTATATGAGGGTATTAAACTCCTTAGAGTTATACTATTAATTGATGTTTAAAAAGACTTGAAGAAACTTCAAAAATGGAATTTAGCTTAGCATCAAGTGAACTTGACAACCAGAGGTGTTCTTTCACAACGGAAGGGAGGTTTATACAATGATTTATCATGATGTTGAAACTATAATCTAATTAGCATAAAGAGGGATTCTAGAAACAATCTCCTAATTCCTTAACTATGTGCCCCTATAGGAACCTTAGCTAGTGGATCCACCTAGATGCTATTAGATTTGTTTGTCTTACCTTTGAGAATATGAAACCTTACTTTTTGTGTGAGGGTTTGACACCGGATTCCATGTAGCTCACATCGTGTATGTCGGTTATGGAAAAGTTTCCAAAATGTTCAAATGATTGAATAGAAGTAAGAAGATAAACACTAACTAGGACTACTTGAGGGATGATACTTAGTACAGGTAAGGGTATAGGTCTTTACCTATACATTGCACAAGTGGGTCTGAAGGAGAGTTCTAGGGTGAGTTCTTTGTGTATACATGTTATGATGATATGAATGATGTTGGTCTCACTTGGTATGCATCCTTTTTGCTATACTTGATAAGATAATGTATGACAGAAATGACAATGTTAATGATTTTCTTGATAATTTTCTTGTTGTTTGTAGGATTGTGGGGCCCCACATTCACAGTACACTTGGATTGAGGTTATGAGTAGTCTTGTGATTAATTGATGAAATTAACTCTAAATATGAAATGTTGACTATGGCTTTATCATGATGTTACTTATTGTATGGTCTTCTATACTGATTATGGAATATGCATACAGAATTTTAAAGTGCATATGTCATGCTTATAACCAAATATCCTTTTGAATATATTTTCAATTTTTTTACTTGCAGAAGTTTTCATACTTTGTACATATGGTCTGTACTAACCCTTATTTATTCTCTTACTTACATAAGTGTATGTTCAGGTCATTAAGGTGATTCTAGTCCTTTCTTGAAGAAACATGGAGTTCTATTTCCATGTTGGTGGGTACTCATGTCAGAGGATGGAGATGATTAATTCTAATTCTAGGTCCACATTCCTTATTGAAAGACTACTGTAAATTTATTATAAGACTTGTTATTGATGTAAGGGCTAAGTAGCAATTCTTATACTCTTAAGTCTACATGTCAATGTTATATTTGAAGTGAAGTTCACTTTAAAACAAAAAGTTTTAAATTTTACAATTTTATTGTATCTAATATACAATGATGAATAATAAAGTCTTATCTGAGACCTCTTCAAGGACAAAGACGCCGGTTACGACTAGGAGGTGCTCACGAGTTCTGACATACTTTGTATCGGAGAATAAGGTTGAATAATGCTAGGATTAATGTATCAAAAAACCATGTCTATTTATAATTATGAAGCACACACTTCTTTAAGTATTCTTAAGTCGTGCCTGAGACTCTTAACTCAATGTGACCTTTCACTCTAAACATTTTTTATGGACATATGCTATGATTATCAAAAGGGAAGCCACAAGAAAGGTTGAAGAGGAGATTGTAAATGAGTGAGTTCCTAGTCAAGGCAACCAAGCTCCTCCTCAAGAGCAAGTTCCTCTAGGTGGTCAAGCTAAAGTCAATCCTCCATTCATGTTTGATAGAGAGATAAGTTTTGTGTTCCTAATATTGACTAAAATCTTGTATACTCAAGCACAAGGTGTGAAGGAACAAGATAATCGAAAGTTGCACCCCGCGTGAATAAAAATGCTAGCACCATTGCTTTCCATTTGAGGGATTTCACTAGGATGAATCCTCCTATGTTCTTTGGGTCTAAGGTAAATAAATATCCTCAATATTTCCTAAATGAGATCTATAAGATTTTGTATTCTACAGGGATAAGCTCAATGAGAAGGCGGACCTAGATGCTTATCAACTCAAAGATATAGCCCAAAATTAATACACTTAATGGAAGGATAAATAGGGCTTTGACAATGGGTCCCATAATTTGGAAAGTCTTCCGTAGGGCATTTTTTTGATAGGTTCTTCCCAAAGGAGAAAATATAGAATAAAGTCATAGATTTCACAACCTTTGTCAAGGATGTATGATCATTTAATAATACTATTTAAAATTAATTAAGGTGTATAAATACGCCTCGTGTTTGGTGACTAATCCTAGAGATAAAATGAGACATTTTGTGACGGGTGTGTCTCATGATATGTGAAAAAGTGTCTTGCGGATATTTTTCACAATGACATTCACCTTTCTCATTTGATGGTGCATGATCAACAAGCTTCTATAAGTAGGATAAAAAAGAAGGGAAGGGAAGCAAAGAAGAAAAGGCCCCATGATGGAGGTACTTCTAAGGGTAAGTTTGAAATCCAAGACAAACCAAAGTTTAAGAAATCATTCTCCAACTAATATCCTTCAAATTTTCCAACGGATAAAAAGGATAGGATACCTAACCCTAAGACTCAAGGGGGATAAGGTTGTGGTTCACAAAGTGAGAAACCTAATTGTGCCAAATGTGGCAAGAAGCACATGACTAAATACCTAGGTGGTACGGACAATTATTTTTGTTGTGGAAAGAGTGGTCACATGTTGAGGGATTGTCCCATGTCCAAGACTCAAGGAAGAGAGAGTAACCAATCATAGTCAAGTGGTTCTAATTTTGATGCTCTTAATAAGAACAACATTTACGCGCTCAAATTAAAAGGGGGTCAAGAGGGTTCTCCCAATATTGTTACAGATTTATTGCAAGTATTATGAATTAATGTTTATAAATTTCTAAATCCAAGTGTCATTTTTTTGTAACTCCTTTTGTAGCTATGAATATAATTTATTCCCCAATGTTTGGGAAGAACCTTTTTTGGTTTCTACCGTAGTAGGTGACTCCGTTTTTTCTATAAGAGTCTATAAGATTTGTCCCATATTTTTTTCCAATAGAGTCACATTTTTTGATTTGATAGAATTTGAAATTCTTTACTTTGATGTCATATTGGGGATGATTGCATACATTCTTTTTTCACTTTGGTTGATTGTAGGACAAGGGTAGTTAAATTCCAATTTGCGAATGAACATGTGTTAGAACGGTAGAGGGGAAACTCATATCCTTGAGGTCAAATTATTTCATGTCTAAAAGCTTGTAAGATGGTTTCAAAGTGACGTATGTATCATATGGTGAGAGTCAAGGACATTGGGTTCGAATATCCTACTTTAGAATCGATCCCCTTAGTGAAGGATTTTACCAAAGTCTTTCCAGATGAATATCCCAGAATTCCTACAAACAGGAAATATATTTAGGCTTAGATTTTTTTCGGATACTCAACCCATATCAATCCCTCCATACCTGACTGCTCTGGCCTAATCGAAAGAATTGAAACTCAACTCAGTGATTTTCTAGATAGAGGTTTTATTCAACAAAGCACATCTCCATAGGGATCTCCATTATTTCTTTTCAAAAATAAAGATGGGTCTCTTAGGATGTGTATTGACTACCGTCAATTGAACAAGATCACTATACGGAATAAGTATCATCTCCCTAGAATTGATGATTTTTTTGACCAATTCCACTGAGTGAGTTACTTTTTGAAGATTGAATTGACGTTGGGGTATCACAAACCTAGAGTTAGAGGAGTTGACATTCCTAAAACATCTGTCCATGCAAGGTATAGTTATTATGAGTGCCTAGTCATATCGTTTGGTCTAACTAACGCCCAAACGGCTTTTATGTACCTTATGAATAGGGTGTTTCAGAATTATCTTGATGCGCTTATAATTTTATTTATTGATGATATCTTCATATATTCCAAGAGTGAGGATGAGCACATGATTTATTTAAGGATAGTATTGCAAGTCTACAAGGAATATCAACTCTGTGCTTAATATAATAATTGTGAGTTTTGTCTAAGATTGGTTACTTTTCTTGGTCACATTTTGTCGAGTATAGGTATAGATAATTATCTAATGAAAATGGAAGTGGTAAAGATTGTCCTAGACTTTTTATTCCCACCAATGTTCAAAACTTTTTTGGTTTAGCAGGGTATTGTAGCAGATTTGTTGATGCATTCTCATCTATTGCTTCTCCATTAATGACCCTAACCCACAATAAAATTAAGATCGAATGGTCGGAAGCTTGTGAAAACGGCTTCCAAGATTTGAAGGATAAGCTTACCTCAGTTAGGTATTGAACTTACTTGAGGGTACCGAAAGGTTAATGGTACATTGTGACACTTCTCGAGTAGATTTTGGTTGTTCCCTCATTTAACAACGTAAGGTTATATGTTATGTCTCAAGGAAACTCAACATACACTAAAAGAACAATCCAACACATGACCTTGAATTAGCGATAATGGTGTTTGCTTTGAAAATATGGAAACACTACTTATATGGAGTGCATGTTGATGTTTTAAGTATAACAAAAACCACCAATATGTGTTCACCAAAAATAATTTAAACCTCAAACAAATAAGGTGGCTAGATTTCTAAAAGACTATGATATGAGCGTCCTGTAGCATCCCTTCATAGCCAATGTAGTTGGGGATGTTGTGAACCGTAGGTCGATTGGTAGTGTTGCTTATGTAGAAGATTAGAAAAAGGAGTTATTCCATGATGTGAATGGATTGGCTTGGGTGGGAGATCAATTAGCATATTCTCCTAAGGGTGCTATTATAATCAAACATAGATCTGAGTCCTTCTTAGTTTTTGATGTGAAATCAAAGCATCACGTTTATCCCCTCTTGATGGAATTGACAGACTTCGTACTTTCGAAAATACATTGAAGCTTTCTCCCAAAGGGGATATAGGGTACCTAGGTATCAAGGTAGGTTATGTGTTGCGTATGTGAATGACTTAAGTAGAAAACTTATGGAAGATTCCCATGGTTCTCAATATTCCATTCATCCGGGAGATACCAAGATGTACCTCAACTAGCGGGAAATATATATTGTGGAATGGTTTGAAAAGGTATATAGCGGAGTTAGTGGCTAAATGTCGTAATTGTCAACAAGTGAAGGTTCAACATCAAAGACTGGGAGGTTTATCTAATGATATAGCTATACTCCCTCAGAAGTGGGAGGATGCCAATATGGATTTTGTTTTTGGTTTGCCTTGTACATGAAGGCAACATGATTCAATTTGGGTCATCTTTAATAGGAAGACCAAATGAGCCCATTTTATTCCCGTCAAGGCTACATATTCGGCAAAAGACTATGCTAATTTGTATCTTAAGGTGATTGTGACAATAAAAGGTGTGCCCTTATCTATAATTTCGGATAGGGGTACTCACTTTACATCTCATTTTTGGAAGACATTCAAAAGTGGACTCAAATATCAAAGTCAAACTTAGTATTGAATTTCATCCACAAATGGATGGTTTGACAAAATGAACTATCCAAACCTTAGAAAAGATGTTAAAGGCATGTGTCATTGATCTTAAGGGTAATTAGGATGATGAACTACCATTGATTGAGTTTCCTTCAATAATAGCTATCACTCAAAAATTTATATGGCTCTATATGAGGCACATAGCAGAAGATGTTGATCTCCAATTGGTTGCTTGAGGTAGGTGAGTCTACTCTTATAGGTCTCAAAGTAGTTTATGAGGTCATGTAGAAAGTCCAAATCCTGAGAGATAGAGTTAAGAAGGCCAAAAATTGGCAAAAATCATATGCCGATAATAGAAATAGAAACCTTGAATTTATGTTATGTTACATGGTCTATTTTAAGATATAGCTCATAAAAATGGTGATGAGGTTTAGAAAAAAGGGAAAACCTAGTCCCTTTATGTAGGGCCATATTATATTTGAAACGCGTCAGATGTGTTGCCTATCTGTTGAAATAACATATTGAATTGGCTCACGTGCATCCGGTGTTCCATGTATCAATGCTAAAAAAGTGAATAGGTGATCCATTATCTATCCTTTTTCTAGAAGGCTTAGAAGTTGATACTCAACTTTGTTCTGACAAGGTCTCAGTTGAGATTGTAGATCGGCAAGTTATGAAATTCAGGAATAAGTACATAGCTTCTGTAAAGATTCTTTGGAAGAACCACATACTTAAAAGTGTTACTTGGGAGGTCGAGAACAATATGTGTCCCGATAACCTCACCCTTTTCCTTCCTCTTCTATTTAATGTTGACGTTAGGATTCCCTCCTATTTTTTGTTTATGAAGGGTCATAAGTACTTTTAAACATTCATCATTTTTCCTTATGCAAACATGTTCCTATGATAATTCATTTTTCACATGTGTCTTGAAGTTTCATGGATGATATATTATTAATGTTTGATTGTGCTTTTTAGGTTGTTAGTATAGTCGACTTAATGTGATATTTTAATGAAAGTGCAAAAGTATGAATTGATAAAATTATGCATAGGCTGGTTATTTGAACAAGTTGAGCTATATGAGATGGAGAACACAAATCCTTCTAGTGAAGTGATGAATATGTGCATATTCGGAGTTGATCATTCCTCCTTTGTTATTTGAATTTTTACATGTTGTGTTGTTGGATTTCTAGTCTTGAGTCATTAATTCGAAAAAGATGTTTAAAGTGTCATTCGAGGATGAATGTTCACGAGGGGGTATATTGTTACACCTCGTAAATCGAATAATCTAAGATAGATCTCTAAATGAATTTTAATTACTTAAAAGGGTTAAAATTATGTTTCAATACCGAGACTAATATAACCTACTTAGTTAGAAGTGTTAGTGCATAAGCATGAAGTGTATGACGTCCGGATAATAGTAAGAGTTATTTTGTGTGTTATTAAATATTTTATAGGATTTAATGAGTTTTCTGAGGACTAAATACTGTAAAAAGTGGTTTAAGTATATCAAATAATGTTTTAGGTTTCAAACATCTAGGTACTACTCCCAAAAGACCACCTTAATGGTCCTTGTGAAGGACCCAACCCTTGGTCATAAAAGCTAGCAAAAGTCATGATCCACGAGACTCAAGCAACGAGCGGTTAAATTAATCACGCCCCATTAATTGGAGTCATCATTCAGGACTTACACTCACCCAGAAACTCCCCAATAATGCACTAACAACGAATGTTCAGTATGGCCCTTGGACCGACTCACGTTCCTTGGAAAGGTCTCTTGAGTTGAGACTTAGTAACCTCAAAAATTCCATGTCCTACACCCCTCAATCAAAAACCACAAGGGACCAGAATGGTCCGTGGATCAGTCCACGTCGTGGATGGGGACTCGTGGATAGCACATGAGTGCATTGCTTTCACATAAATTAACTGGGGTGGTTGGGTAATTAGCTAAATAATTGTTTAACACATAAAGAAGTTTATAATTAGTAAGTTAAGGTATATTAAGGTATTTTATCTCATAAAATAAGTCTTCCACATTATAACTCCAAAACCAAAAATTTTCCACTTCTCTCTAGATTCTCGCATTACCCAAGGACTCAATTGAACAAGAAGATCAAGGCTTCAAGTAGGGATCAAGAACAATACTTTCCTCCATTAATCCATAAGTATTATAAAGGTATAGGAAATCTTAACTCGTAGGATTCCTCTCCACAAGAGGTTCCTTCAAAATTGATTTCAATGTTTTTCCAAATTTCTAGGTTTTACTATATTTCGCGTGTGTGTGTAGTTTTGGGGCTTCAAATTCACATTGCACTAGTGGATTTGTATTGGGTTTATCAGGAAGGTGTTTTGATGTATTGATGAAATGAACTCTAAATATGAAATGTTTACTATGGTTTTATCATGATGTTACTTATGGTATGGACTTGTATATTTCTTTGGAATGTGGATAAAAGCTTTTAAAGTAAATATGGCATGTTTATAAGCAAATGTAATTTTGTACATGTTTTCAAATATTTTAATTACATAAGTTTCCATACTTAATACATGTGTTTTTCTTCTATTTTCTACACAAGTGTAGGCTTGGGTTATTAAGGTGATTCTAGTCCTTTTTTAATGAAACTTGCATTTGTATTCCAAAGATAATGAGTCCTCAAGTCAGAGGATGGAGATGCTTGATTCTAATTCTAGATCAACTTTCCTCATTCAATAACTAAGTTGTAATTAGTATTATAAGATTTGTTATAAATGTAAGGGCTAAATCCCAATTCTAAGACTTTTGTGTGTAGATGACAATGTGAGACAAGATATTTCTATTCTGATATATGAAGTTAAGTTGAACTTCAACAGAAAATTTTTAAATTTTCTTCTTTTATTCTATATAATAAGCAATGATGAGTTCTAATGACTTGTCCAAGACCTCTTTGAGGACGACACGTTGGTTACGATAAGGGGGTGCTCTCGGATCGTGAAAAAAATTCTAAATTGAGAGTTGCAACTAAAATTGAAAATAAGAAAGAAAGGGGTATGAAAAGAGTTGGCATTGAGAATAGTGGGGGGAAATTCAACATGGTGTGCAATAACAAAGAAAAGAAAAAGATTAAAACATGAAAAGCTAATGAAAATTTTGAAACAAAAAATAAAAACAAGTCAGAGCAACCCAGTCACATAATTTAACGAAAAATGAGGAGAAAAGATAGTAGAGGTGAAACAACTATAGGTTATATAATAGGAAAGTAGAACATATAATGACAAGGGGAGTAGAAAAGTTACCTTAAATATAAATATACCATTCTTGGCCCTGAGCCTATGTTACAAGCTATGAAATTCCTATAGTGATCCTAATAAAATGGTTTGAGAGTCTTAATGTTGATGATAAGGGCAAGTCTATGGTATTGCACATGAACTATATTAAATTCAATTGTGTTATTGACCATATAACAAGTCCCCAAACTGGAAATATATATTGATACTTCTGTGAAAATGGGATTTCTTTGTTGTAAGGGCACAAGTTACATTATCAAAATATTGGAATCTTAGTGATTGTTATCTATGTATCTAAATGTATCCATTGGTATGGGTACGTCATGATTTGATCTATATGAGTTAGATTGTTTTGAACATAATGATTTCACTTTGTGGAAATATAAAAAAGAAGGAAGGATTATTGAGAAAAACACTTTGTGATTGCTTGAATTTTAGGTTTACTTTTGTATCGTGTTTTTTTTTGTGTTAGTAAGTGTCGCTTTAGAACAAGCAACACTTTAAAGTTGAGGGTGTTGATATACCGAGGATATACGAAACTTATCTGTTTTTAAACTTTGAGATTCATGTGTCTTAAGCATTTGGTAGCAGATTTGATTGTATTTTACTTTTCTTTCATAGGAAAATTGGTTTTTTACAAGTTTGAAAATGTAATTAAAAACAACTTTTTGGAGGACAACGAGTCAACCTACGGCATAGAAACATTAAGAGTCCTAGGAATGACTTTTAAAATAAAGCAGTGTCTGTTGGAGCTAAGTGTGAGACAATGAGACCAAACTACAAGCCATAGGTCTTGGTCATAAAATAGATTTGATCTTTTGAGTTCCAATACTTGGAAAATGAGATGCCAGGACACATCAAGAAAATTTCTATGGAATTTAGTACATGCTAGTAAAAAAATAGAGAATTTTTAACGAAGTTGTTTTTACGAGTGGTTTTTACGAGATATTGGATTTCCTACGAGTCGTAGACTCAAACTGTACAAGCATTGTCAAACTCTATTTTTCCTATGTTTCTTTTTCCTACTTTATTTAGGATAAATATAAAAAAATAGTCATTTATTTCTCTTTTATAATGTCATACGGTTTATACATTCAAATTTGGGTTTGATAATTATTTTCGTAAACATTTTTACATTTAATTCTTGATTAATGATCTATAATACAAATTTTGCAAATCAATTCAAGATTCTGTAATTCAACAACTCTAATTATATGTTCATGGTTTGTTTAAACAATATTAATATGAATTTGGATTACCTAAGCATGAGTAGATAAATTCACAACTAGAATTGTGGGAACCATATGAAATTAACAATGTAGGCCTAATAATTAGTAATTTTTTAATAGTGCTTATGTGCCTATTGTTGATATATTTTGTTTGATTACATTCCAGTTGTCATAATGTTAGAACTCGCCTTATTCCTGCTATCCTAATCAAGGAAGTAATGAATAGGAAAAGATATTAAACACTACATATTTGACAACTACAACATTCATCTAAAAGCTTTAACCACCTCTATGATAACTAATTTGGGGTCAAGAGTAAGGATTAGTAAAGCATACACCAGTAGACGACAAAAGATTCTTAGTTGAATTTCTTATTTGGGCGACCAGCCACTTAGAAGATACCTGTCTTACTGGCTTTGTATGTTAAACACTAGACAAGGTTACTACTATAGGGTTTATTCCTAGGGACTTATGTGGATCACGTATACGCTAGTTATATGATATTATAATTCTACAAAATATTTAATCCTGCTTTGGTTAATTGTTACTTAATTCAATCAATCAAGAGTTTGATTTACAAAATCGCTCTTTTAAGGAAAGACATCCAATAAAAGTACAACTAACAAACAGTTACGCTAAGTATAGACTTTGTTCCATCCGGGATAACCCGACCCTCTATTAGTTTCTTTATATTAACGTGGATTGTTTATTCCTTTTTATGTAGTTTTAATTTTTGCATATTAGTGTCTCTATTTGCAATGTAATGAAAGGGTTTATTTATGTTAAGAATAATTTGGAAATGTGTGCAACACTCTATTGAGGAGTTGTACAATGTTAATGGGTTAATGTATAATCTTCCAAGTGCTTCACATATTTATTATAAAGGTAATGAAGTTAAGTACTTATCAAATAAGTGTGTGGTAACAAATTTGATATTATAGGATATGATCCTGACAGTAAGAGGTAAAAAAACATGTATATTGCTTAATTCTATATTCCTTGTAGTTGCAGCCTCACTTGTCTCATTGCTCAAAGTGAGAATGTTGATCCATGATATAGGAGATTGGTCATGTGAGTGCTTCCTTATTAACAAACTTTTTTTAAAGGATCTAGTTCTTTGTTTTAAAATGATAAAATTTATAGATAACAAAGTGTGTAATGTTTGTGTTAAAGGGAAGAAAAATAGATGATCGTTTAAATAGAAAAGCAAGTAATCACCACCAAACCTCTTGAAATACTCCATATGGATTTATGCGGTCTTGTGAAGATTTAGATGATAGGAGGAAATAGATACATTTTAGTTATCATGGACGAATTCTCAAGGATGACCTATAATGTGTTTCTAAGGTGTATGGATGAAACCAATAACGTGTTGATGATATTTTCCAAGATTCAAACAAGTCTGAAAGCTTTACTAATAGAGTTTTGAAAAGTTGAAAGCTTATGAGTTTATACATGACAACTTTTAATCCCCCATGACACCTTACAAGAATAATGTTGTTGAAAGGAAGAACACAACCTTGTTTGATTCTGCAAAAAAATGATAATTGACTCTAGTTTTTTAAAAAACTTATTGATTGAAACTAAGAATATTGCTTGTAATGTGACCAATCAATGTTTGAACTAGTTAATTCTCAACAAAATTGTAATGTGTCAGAGATTCTTACTCACTTTAGTATTTTTTTAAGTTCGACAAATAGTGTCCTCAATGCCAATATATGTCCTTATCTGATTATATTTTGATATTTTGCATCTATGAAGGCTAAAGAACGAGGCAAAGATGAATATATGATAAAAAGCCAAAAATATTTAAAATAGTTTAAACTATGAGTTGAGAATTGCCTAGAAAATAGGTGGATCACCCAACATGTATGATCCTTGCCTAAAGTGATTCTGTTCACTTCTAAAAAATATTCAAGTCATATTGGTGAAGCAATGTGCAAATGGAAGTTCTTCAAAACATTTGGGAAAGATAATAGTCCCGTTGCCGAATGTGATAGACTTTTGAGTCAAAATTAAATGTGAATGGCAGAACAAAAGTGGTTATCAGTGATTTGACGGATATGAAAAATTTACTCAGGATGGTAACAATCAAATGTTGCGACTTGCTTGGGCAGTAGTTGAAAAGGAGAACAAACACACATGGACCATGTTTGTGAAGTGCATAACGGATGATCTGGGAATTGGAAATGGTGAAGGTCTCACATTGATTACAGACATGCAACATGTATGTAAACGTATATTTTGTAATTTTGAATTTTTATATGCAATTGCATTGTGACCTAATCATGCTCTATTGCAGGGAATGTCAGTAGCAATTATAAATGTACTAACTAAGTGTGAACATAGAATGTGTGCTAGGCATATATTAGTTAATTGGGCTAAGGATTGAATGGGTCTTCAAAGAAGACAACAACTTTGGAAGATAGATAAGAGTACATTTGAGTCTCAATTAAGGTATAACGTAGAGAATATGAAGTAGATAGATCCAGAAAAAAATGATTGATAGCTTAATGTACTATAACATTAATTTTGGTGCAAAGTTTACTTAAATACAGAAGTAAAGTGTGACTTTGTAGACAACAACATTTCTGAGTGTTTTCATTCATGGATCTTGGCTGCTAGACACAAGACCGTCATTACTATGCTTGAGAAAATAAGAGTGAAGATGATGACAAGAATAGGCAGTTTAAGGGAGTTTCTTAGTACTTGGAAGTGTAATTTCTCTCTAATGTCTTTGAAGGTTTTAGAAGAGAACATTAGTAGGTCTATGGTTGTTCCATTCAATTCAATGGAGCTACTGGATTTGAAGTTAAAGAAGGGCTTTGTCAACACAATGTGGATATTGCTAGGAGAACGTCTAGTTGTAGGGTGTGGCAATTAAGGGGCATACCATGTGCACATGTTGTAGCTACATTATACTTTAAGAAGTTGTCTCTTTATGACTATATAGACAACTGCTACACCAAGGAAACTTACTTGAGAACTTCTGCCAGTGTTATTGAACCACTAACAAACTTGGAGATGTCGCCAGTTTCTTCTAACCCCACTGTTGAGCCCCCAGAATCAAAAACATGCTTGGTAGGCCACCTAAGGCTAGAAGGAAAGAAGTTGGAGAAACTAAGAAATCAGGAAAGCTTCTTAGGACTAGACTTGAAATGACATGCAATTTATGTGGTGTGAGAGGCCATAACAAAAAAAGGGTGTCCTCAAAGAGAAGGTGTTGGATCATCAACAAGAAAAAGTGCACCAACGCCTACTAAATCAGCAAGAGCAGAACCAACAGGTTCAGGCAAGGGAAAAGGAAAACCATTGGTAATATTTGAAATTTTAATTTTTTTTAATAGTTTATAACTTAATTTAATCTTTTATGTATAGAAAACACCATCAAAAGTTGAGCCTTCAGTAAAAAGGGGAAAAGGAAGACCCAAAAAAATATCACCAGTAGCACCTAGTGCACCTTCCCCACCTACTGCACCTACTGATTTTCCTGCATCCTCTTATGCTCCTACTACATATCATACATCATCTTCAATATATGGTTATACTAAAAGAGGAAGAGGTAGGGGCAGGGGAAACACATCTCCAGAGAAAAGACCAAGAGTCATGGGAATGGGATGTTCCAAGAGGCAAATGGCTTCAAAGTCATAAATGTGAGTCTTTGATTTATGTTAACAACTTAATCCTAGTTTAATTAAACATTTTAAATATTGATATAGTCCTAATTTTACTATAGCCTGGTATGCCATGTAGTAAAATCAACTCTACTTGACAAGAAAGAGTGACAAGATCATCTGATGTAACTGGTGACATTAGTTATACACCAAGTGATACAACTAAGCTGAAATGGAATGACAAAGCAGCAATCTCAATGATCAAGCTTCATGAGCTTATAGAGAAGCAAAGAAACAAGACAATAGGAAGTAGTTCAAGTCAAAATAACACTTCTTCAAAATCAAACATGCCATGAAAATTGTAATGAGTTGATGTATTTAAGCACTTTTAAGTTAATGACATGCTATTTTGGATGTTTGTTGGTAGATGTTGCCGAATGTGAGGCCTTATGAACATGAATTTTATTTTGGTAAATTCTGCCTTGTGTGAGGCGTTATTTTGTTAAACTCTGCCTTATGTGAGGCCCCTATGAATAAATATTTATATTGTGTTTTAAAATGGTTTTTGTGTTGTCTATCAAAGTGTATTGGTATTATTCAGGTGTGCTTACATATGCTGTGTTGGTTATGTGTTTCGGATGGATTGTTGCATATCAATTGAAGCTTCAATTGACATCATAGGTACAAGAGATCTCTACGTACAAAATGACACACATACATTAAAAATTTTACTTAAACACAACAATAACAAATCAAAGAGAACTCCAAATATGTTGCACTTTAACTACTGGTTGCTGATGAACATAGCAACAACACAAAAGAACTCCAAATGTGCTGCACTTTAACTAATGGTTGCTGATGAACACAACAACAACACAAATAAAAATACAGAAAATTATCTTCCTATTGAACCTTCCATTGAGTCTCCTCTCCAAAAACAAATTAGAGTTCCTTAAATTGTCAATATGAACCTGTCTAATACGTAATTCTTGCTCCAACTCATTGATTTTATTCACCAATCATGGATGGATAAAAGTTGATCTTGGATTCACTTCTTCTTTGTCCCGCCATCGAAAAATTTTGTAATTTTTCCAAAATGATCCAAATAGGTACATTAGCATTGTCAAAATAAAATGTACCAAAAATAAAAGAGAGAAAAATACATACACCATAACATGGGAAAGACCAAAATCTTCTTCCCGGATTTAATTTCGACCAAGAAGTTTGCAAATTTAGTAAAATTCCGTGTTTGCATCTTATTACAACGTTGAGCATTGGGTTTGATTCATCCATACAAAGCGTATTCAAGTTTTCATTTGCCATTTTTGATGAATTTGGAGAAAATTCAAACTTCTAATTAGAAATCTAAATAAGAAATTAGATCAGATTACAAACCCTAAATTCAAGATTTGAAGTACAAATGAACATTAACAACTAAATTGTACTTGATTTCGAGAGGATTTCTTGAATTTTTTACTGAAGAAACAAGGATTAATGGTGGGGGAAGAAGAAGTATTGGGTATTTAAAAGTGGGGAAGATGACCGTTGGAGAAGGAAGAAATTTTTTGTCAAGTTATGCTTCAATGCGCCTAGAGGCAGTGACAACACTTCCATGATAGGTCAGCACTTAGGTGGGTAAAAAATAGATAAAAATATAGTTTAGGTGGGTAACGCGACAGCCGTGAAGTTGGAGTGTCTAGTTGGGATTTCGGGTATAGGTTTTTGGGGGGGGGGGCTTTTGATCATTTTCTTATTACAATTTTAGCAATTTGTTTTGCATCTTTTCAACCCCATTAAGATACCTTAGTATTGGGCCTTTATCCCATATCCTTCAGCTGACCCAATTCCATTAGCCCAACAATTTCATATCAACCCAATGCTTAGCAGCCCTTTCCCTTTAACTCACAGTTTCAGCAGCCCATAACCCAACATACAATGCGTACAACATTCCATACCCAATAATACACCTACCCACTGTGCAAGTTTTTTTCTTCTTCCTTGCGTTTGAAACTTAACATCTTCTTCAGCGAGAAATTAACAGAAAGAACGCAACAAATAGTTGTATGCCCGACTCATCCACTCCAAACGGCAACAATGTCCTCCATATGCCTGGTCTCTTTTTTTGTTCCTTAACAGTATGATTTGTACGAGAAACAGAACCAAATGGAGAAATCTCGGTGATTCACTCGTCCTGGCGTCAAAATCAACGGATAACATTCTCAAGTCATTGAGAATTTGTACTACTCCAGTTGCACCATCCTCTTTTTCTGTGGACCCATCACCTTCGCTGTCCCTATTTCCTCTTTTCGGGGATATCCCACCGCTTTCTCACTGTTGCTTCGAAAAGAGCATTTTGAATTCACATTTCATCACTCGTTACCCTCATTCGACCTTAGTTTTTCTTTCTATATAAAGCTTTCATCCTTACTATTTTAAGGAGGATTTCCATTTAATAATACATGCCTAAAACAACTTCAAAAGTTTAGGGTCAAGAGTTCAAAAAAGAATATAATTTTCACTTTTTCGAGTTCATAGGAATCTAGTGAAGTCAAGGTGGTGGTGGAAGATTCAGTGTTAAGCTCTTGGAGTCTCAATCGTTGCCCTGAAAAAGGGAACACTTCTTCCTTGGCGACATTCTTTTCATTTATTTTCATATTTTAATATTTCGGTGTGTAACATCTTTGTTTTGTGGTTGACTGGTAGATGTGTGTGTTGAAATTAGGTCTTAGGCCAAACTGACACCCCAAAAGCTATCTCAAAGGGAGGAGCATTTTCCATGCCTTATGAAAGTATTCCCATCTCATTAACCACCGATGTTATACTTTTGTGATTATTAACACCGCACCTCGCGCCCAATGCTTAGCATCTGGTGCGTTTAATTTATGATTTTGGTAGGCCCTAATATCGGGTGAGACGGACCCTGCTCTAATACCATGTTGAAATTAGGTTTAGGCCTAACTCACACCCCAAAAGCTAGCTCAAAGGGATGAGGATTGTCCAAGTCTTATAAGGAGTCTACCCATCTCATTAACCACCGATTTAAGAAATTTGTCATTATTTGACAGTATGTTACTGAGTTTATAATGTTCTTAAGATGATACATGTCCTCGTGTGATTCTATGATTTGGCCGAGTTAAAACTTTGGAAATTTGTATATAATGTTGCTGTTTCTCTGTTCAAGTTTGCTTTGTTATTTTTCCTCTTGTATGCTTGTTTGAAGGTTGCTGAATTCCTATTGTTTCGTTCTCATTTTCTTTAACATCAAAGAGTGCATTTACTCGGTTACTGTTAAGGGCGTTTTGATTTCGAAAATAGGGGAAGATCTTAAACCATTTGTTTGTCGTTTTATTGTTTGTTGTTGTAAGCAGTTGGTTTTCTCCATTTTTTAAAATCCTATGATTGTCTTACTATCCAACATGCTTTGTTCAGTTTGAGGCTATATTTCTATTTGGTTTAGAGTTTAGTCACAATATTTACCATTTGTATTCGAGTTTTGTCTAATGTAATTTTTTAACAGATTATTCGAGAATGCATAAGTGATATCTTGGTCATTGTTTGGATTTTTCTCCATAAAGTTTGTCGTAATTCCCTTTTAAAATGGTTAACATTTTTTAAGTTATGTTGTTTAGATAAATAGCACTAGGAGTGGGAATTGGATTTCCATCTAGGTTCTTTTTTATCATAATTTGTTCATCACTTTCTTTTCAAACTTTAAAGTACCTCCTCTCTTGGCTCGTGATTAAAATTCAGTGTCTGCATATTTTAGTCTTAATGTGTGTCTCTTTAAAATTTTACTCATAGATTTGTCTTGAAAGTTAGATTGTTATTTTTAAGTTGTTGGGATCATGTTATTTTTAAATATGTTTTATCTAAGTGTGTGAAAAATTTCTTTCCGTTTCAATTCTCTAAATGATTGAGCATGAGATGTGTATTAATTTTTCAAGACTAAATTAATGAAAGGACTGTATAAAGATCAGCTGCAGAACATTAGTGATGCTTTTGATGCCTATGTTCTCTGTTAATACTTGTAGTCTTGAATAAGTTGTATCACAATTATCTCTAATTGAATACATACTTATATATACGAATTGTTAAAATCCTTCACTTATTCCTTTTCCCTTTATTTTTGATACATTTGACAACAATCCAAGTCCATTTTGGACTCATTCCCTGCATTTCGTTTACTTGAGATCCTTATCGAGTGAAGCAAGATACGGGAAAAAATCAAATGACATATTTCAGAGGTTTAAATAGGCTGTATTTTATTTGATAGGAAGTCCAATATTCAGGAAAATCAGTCAAGATATGACCCGTATACATCAGTATACACTCTGTGTATACACAGATTTCATAGGCAAAAATGGGGTCAAAGCCCAATACAATTGCAGCAGCAGCCCAATCAGTTGGGCTGTGAGGGTTAGGGGCCTAGAAAGGCCCAAACTCATTATTTTCTTTCATTACTTGATTACATTTTACTTGCAAATTGTTTGGTTCGATTTTGTGTTAGGTCTAACCTTTGTTTTGTTTTGGTTTAACTAAATTAAATTCCCCAAAAGATGAACTATAATCTTTATGTTAGTTTATTTTGACAAAATTCATTATTTTTATTGAATATCTTTAAAATGGGTTTCATACTTATATAACTGAATTGGTTTAAATTGGTATTTAAAAACATATCAAATAAATTTTAATCTATCTAATTTAGTAAAATCTAAATCGCTTGAAATTTATTACAAATATTTGAATTAATATCCTCTTTTATTAAAAAAAATTTAAAATGTTCTTTGTTTAACTATTTCCTCGAGTTAATTACTTTTCTAAAAAATAGTCAAATGCCTTAAAAACCTTCTTGAAGCGTAAATAAGAACCTCTTACCCATAAAGATTTAATCCGTTAAACTCTTTTTAAATTAAGTTTTCTTAATTTCTTTAAAAATTAAATGGAGACTCTTTTCTAAGTATTTTTCTTAAAATGTTTTATACTAAAAACATTTCAAAAGAGATTTTTCTAAAAACAGTAAAATAACGGCATAACAATTATAGCTTGTTAAGAGTTGTTATAGTTTAATGGAGTCCTCTTGGGGAATGATAGGTTTTTTATTGTTATGTATGGTGATACAAATATGTGATATTATAGGCTTGAATTGTTTTGGAGAAAATGTAGTTAATAGTGAAAGATGAATGTTGCCTTGTTATATATGTAGTATTTCATAGTTGTCCTTGTGTAGATTGGAGTCTTTGTATAGGCTTAATCCTGAGAAGGGAAGGTAGTGTGCTTACCTTGTAAGGTGATTATTAAGTATGCTAGTTAATGAAAGAATCCTTATGACTAGTTGATGAGTCCATGTATGAACCTATTTTAAGAGTGGGGAAAAGGGGAAGAAAGGGTTTTATTCCATAAGTGGGGATTATGTTTGACTCTGAAGTTGACTTAGAGGGATGTATGACAAATATCTACACACATGTTTTGAATGGATTGGAACACAATCATATGAAATTCATGACTATTTTTTGACTTATCTAACGTCTTAAATCTAAAGATAACCTATCAAGTATCAATTGATCACACTTTTTGATAAAAGCAAATGAAATATTTTATCAAATGTGCTAATAGAACATTGTGTTTTAATCAATACATTGAAAAGCTCCATGAAGACCTAATCTCCCCTCCAAGAAAAAGGGAAAAAAACAAGAAGGAACAAAATGCAAAAAAGTTGAAGTTCATACAATAATTTTGACCATGAGAAGAACAATAGAAAAGTGTTGCACAACAAGGAGCATAACTGAATATTGATCGTAGAACAATCTTTTAGATTTAGTATACTACAATACTTCACTTGTTTTTAAAAATTGAACCCCCGAGTCATTACTTATTGACCTCATAATCAAGCTGAATCACACATTATGACTTTTTTTTAATTTGTTGGTGATATAGTTATTGTAGAATTATATTCAACCTCTATGAAAAGTCAAACATAATGCTTTCATATGTCCATGAAACCAGTCATGATAGGAGGGGATGAGTTTTGATTGTCATGCTAATATGATTGATTCTCCTGAACAAAAACTTTTATATTACAAGTGAGCGTAAATATACATATTTAATAATTTTTTATCATCAAAAGAAAACACAATTTTGCAGTTCCACTTAGTAATGAAAATTACATATAAAATATCTTATGAGTTAAATAGTTCTCTAGTTAATTGACTTTAATCGACATAGGGGACAATACATTGTTCCAGTCAATCGTACAACAAAAAGTATAAAAGGCTCATGCGTAATATTAGACATTTACAAAAGTGATTAAAGTTAACTTTAGATGCCTGCCCTACAATCTTATGTATGAAAAAGTTAATAATAGATAAATGGACATCATGTTGTACAACATAATAAATGAATCAAGCAAAAAGAATTCACGAAAACAATAAGGAAGAAACATTTGTTGGATTACTTCCTGGAAGAAACTTTTGGATTAGCTAGCTGGTTTAACTTCTTATTACTACTACTTCTCCCTGTTGAGAAACTCTACTTTGAACTGCTCTCTTATCCTTTCTCTTTGGTCTGTAACTAGGGATTTTTAAAAAAAAAGTGACATTAAGGTTTCAAAATAAATGGGTGGTGACATTAGTCTTAAGTATTGGGTGTAGGTGATAATTATGTGATTAATGATTAAGTATTGTGGAGTTGCCCTCAAGTTTATAAGTTGACAGTTTGGTCCACTAAATTAAATGAAGGGTAAAAGGGTAATTTCACAATATCGTAATTTAACCTACTTTTATTTGGAATTAAATGAGGGATAAAATGATAAATTGACTATACCAAACATAATTTAACCAATTTTGGTGGGAAATATCTAGCCAAAAGAGGAAATCAAAGCTTTTCCCCCGCCTCCATCCGTCGTATTCGTCCTCTTCTTCTTCTTCTTCTTCTTCTTATTCTTATTCTTCTACTCTCGTCTTTGCTTGCTTGCTTGCCTTTCTTCCTGCTCTCTTCATTTTCCTCCTCTTCTTCTTCTTATTTTCATACATTGTGGGTCTTCGCTGTTAGTGCTTGTGCATTCTTCTTCTTGAATCAGTGTTTTACCTAATCTGTAACTGGTGGACCAAATTTCATTTTATTTCAACCGGAATTACTTCATAAGCGATTGGGTTATACACCATTGTTTGTTGTATATAAAATTAATAGTTATTTAAGATCAATTCATTATCATCTAATTTGGTACCAGCAATTTTTTCAATAATTTGCATTCGTGTTTCCAACATATTATTATATATGTTGTAACAGTTGACTATTATAACATATTATAGTCATATAACAACATAATTGTTATTTTTCACAACAGAACAGTCATATGTAGCAACATATGACTTACATCTCACCAAAGAATAGTTATATGTTGCTACATATGATATAACTAAATACCGTTGTCACATGTGATTTATTTTTTACTAAAGAAAGTCAAATGTAGAAATATATGACTTACATCTCGCCACAAAATAGTCATATGTTGCAGCATATGATATAACTAAAAAATTATTGCCGCATGTGATTTATTTTTCACAATTGAACAGTCATATGTAGCAAGATATGACTTTTATATCACCACATAATAGTCATATGTTGCTACATATCATATAACTAAAAAATGTTGTCACAAGTGATTTATTTTTCACAACAGAACAGTCATATGTCATATGTAGATATGACTTAAATATCGTCACAAAATAGTCATATGTTGCTACATATGATATAACTAAAAAATGTAGCCACATGTGATTTATAAAGAAGCAAAGGCGTACGATATATGTGAGTTCAATGACCATTTCAATCAAATAAGAGATTTGGTACCAAATGTTGCTGAATCTTTTGAACGTATTGGATTCCACACATAGAGTAGGGCATTTTGCCCGGGAAATAGGTACCATCTCAATTGAGTTTATTTTGACTTTATATGTTTTGTTTGATTATTATCTTTTGTTGTTTAGATATAACATTATGACATCAAACCTCGCGGAATCGGTGAATGCTATGTTTGATGTTGTAAGAGAATTTCTCATTGTCGCTCTATTTGAGGAAATAAGCAGAAGATTTGCATTGTTATTTCACCAAAGGCGTATGGAACTGGTGCACTACGCAAATAAATTTGTTCCTTCAATTGAAAAAGACATATCAGAGTATGTCAACGTGGGCAACAAGTTGTTGGCCCATCAAATCGCTAACTACAAGTTCAGTGTCACTGGGCATGGAGATGTTGCTAATATGGATCTACAAAGAAGAACTTGTACTTGTAGAATTTTTGATTTGGACAAAATACCTTGTCCACATGCCATGACAGCGATTCGATGCCAACATGGTGCCGATTTTGGAAATCAGATTTACCTGTACTCCTCTCCATATTATTCAGTGGAAAAATACATAATGGCATATTGTCAAGAAATTCACCCGGTGCCAAATGAAGTGTAACAACATGTTTAGTCGGTTCGAGCAGTAGAATTATTTTTGATAAAAACTGACTGGGTCGACCGATCACGCGACGGACCATCATGGTCACAACGGACCGTGATGGACTCCGTCGTCCCATACTTGTATAATTTCTTCTGCTGCTCTCCTCATTACCCTCGACGACAGGTAGGACGAACCGTCATAGGCACAACGGTCTGTCGAGCGTCTCCGTTCCAAAACACTTCAACTCTTGGAATATGGGTACGGGGATCGATTCTCTGAACTTTGTGAACCTGCAGGACGGATCGTCATAGATACGACGGACCGTCACAAGCTACGTAACCCCGACTTTGTCAGACGTCCGCTAAAAGTTTTAAAGGGGTGTTTCGGACTATTCATGATTATAATTATTAAATTAGTGAGGTAAGTTTAATAATTTATGTAGTTGGGGATTAAAGAAGATTATAGGGAATAAATAGTGGGTTAGTTTATCATAATTGCTTATATGATAATTAGGGTAAAGGAAAAAGAATCTATAGAAGAAAAAAAAAGAACAGAAATGGGGGAACAGCAAGAGAGAGAGAACGAAGAGGACAACAAAGGCATTGGGAAGGTAGCTTGCTTGATCACGATTCTTCGATGGAGGTATGTTATGGTTTATTTCTATGTGATAGATAAACTCTAAATAGTGATCGATATGTATTGGGTGGTATTGTAAAGTCTTATATGTGCTTGACTGTGTGTTTGTATGTTTTGATTGTGTAATTGTGGTGGGTTAGAATGATGAGACTGTTGAATCTTCAATATTAATTCCTCTCTATTAAGATGACGCCTTGACATAAAGAAGGCTTGACGAAATAAAAATAATGAGATAAATGGATCGGAGTGTCACGTTCCAACACGGTAATATTGGATCGGAGTGTCACGTTCTGACACGGTAGTATTAGGGGATCGGAGTGTCACATTTCGACAAGGTATATGGGATAGGAGTGTCACGTTCCGACACGATATTAATAAAGAGAAGTAATCTTGAATTATGTTAATATACTCAAATTCGAAGAACCTATTTCCCAAATGAGTATAGTGTGGAGGCTTGAGTCCTCATAGGTGTGCTTGGTGTTGTTGCCAATGGTTCTTGTACTTGTTGATTGTCACCTGTTAAGTATTGTGGTTGATTTTATAATATTATTCAGTATATATTGCTTTCTATTTTGAGTTGGCCGATAAAACCTACTCAGTACGTGTTCCTTGTACTGACCCCTACTTGTATTTTCATCTTGCTGTTTTATGGAGTGCAGCAAGTGCACCATCGACTTCGACTCGCCCTCAACTCTAGCCAGTCTCCAGCATATCAGATTTCAGGGTGAGTTATTATTCCTAGCTCGGACTGGATTCTCTCCCTCACGTCTTGATATCTTGAAGTTCGGACATGGACCAATTTTTTTTAACTTATTTTATCTTCTTAAATACTCTTAGATTTAGAAATTTGAGGATAGATGTTCTTGGTGTGATGAATTCCTGATTTTTGGAATAATAAATATTAAACTTTAGAAGTTTATTTAATTGATTGAGTTACTAAGTTTTGGATCTTCCGCATTATTTTTACTATTCATAATTGATATACTGGTAAATGTTGGGGTTTAGATTTGTTGGTTCGCTCACCTAGGAGGATAAGTGTGGGTGCCACTCGCGGCTCGTTTTGGGTCGTGACAAACTTGGTATCAGAGTGTTAGGTTTGTTGATCTCATCACACAAGAACGAGTCTAGTAGAGTCTTGAGGAACGGTAGGGGGACGCCCTTACTTTTCTTTGAGAGGCTATAGGACTTTAGGAAAATTCCATTCTTTCTTCTTTTCGTGCTATTACTTGGATCGAATTGGTATCTATGTGATACAAATTGGTATCTGACATCCTCACTCTATTTCGCTGATGGTTAGAACCAGAGCAACAACTGTGCCAACACCAACACCGGCAAGACAGGGTGCGTCTGAGCCAACCATTGGGGCTGTAGCTCGAGGAGGAGTAGTGGAAAGAGGCCGTGGTAGAGGTCGCAGGAGGACGCCCTCTAGAGGTAGAGGACAAACACCCGGTCCAGCTAGTAATAGGGCGGTGACTCCTCCACCGACTGATGAGGTAGTGAGAGAGGGTGAAGAAGGGGAAAACAAGCTGGTTCAAGATGAGGAATTACCACCCCAACCTACCCCAGAGATGATTAACCAGGTTCTTACTTATCTTAGCGGGTTATCTGATCAGGGCCAGACACCTCCAGTGTTTTCTGCACCAGCACCTCAGGTTCCGGGAGTACAACATGCAACTGCTGTGGCTCACCGCATGGATGCCTCATTAGAAGTAAGCACGTTTCCTCTATTGACTACAGGGTCTATAATGACGAGTGATCAACATGAACTTTTCACTAAATTCTTAAAGTTGAAACCTCCAGTCTTCAAGGGTGCTGAATCTGAGGATGCCTATGATTTTCTGGTTGATTGTCATGAGCTTCTACATAAGATGGACATAGTAAAACGATTTGGTGTTGAGTTTGTGACCAATCAGTTTCAGGGGAATGCCAAAATGTGGTGGCAGTCGTATGTTGAGTGTCAACCAGCACAGGCACCACCTATGACTTGGGCATCATTCTCTAGCTTATTTATGGAGAAGTATATACCCTTGACTTTGAGGGAGAAGAGGAGAGATGTGTTCCTAATCCTAGAGCAAGGCAGGATGTCTGTTACTACTTTTGAGGCTAAATTTCGTGCACTATTTAGGTATGCCACCCAGCTTTGCTTCAGTCCACAAGAGCGGATTCGCCGTTTTGTGAAAGGATTGAGGTTAGATTTGCAGATCCCAGCCTTACAGGTAGCTGCTGCAGCAAAATCCTTTCAGGAAGTGGTTGATTTTGTGATAGAGGTGGAGGGGGTGAAGCCAGACGACTTCACCATGATGTCAACATCTAAGAAGTTCCGTAAGAGAGGTGAGTTTAGTGGTTTTTACTCTACAGGGCAGAGTTCAGGAGGCTACCCAGCCCGACCTATTCAGTCTTCACTGCAGGCTGTAGCTGGGGGTCAATCGCAGACCAGTCAGCATTTCTTTGAGTTTGGAGGTTATCCCCAGACTTTGTCATTCTCACACAGACCTATGCTTGACTCCAGAAATTGTTATGGATGTAAAGAGACTGGACATATTAGGAAATATTGTCCAAAACGGAGTTACAGACCCCCAATACTTAGAGGTAGAGGTGGTCATGGGAGAGGCCGCCATTCTGGAGGACGTGGTGGCCAAGGTAATGGTGGTCACCAAATCAGCCGGGGTGGCGGGCAAGCTGGAACTACTGAAGGACTATGATATTACTATTTTTTATCACCTAGGAAAAGCTAATGTTGTGGCAGATGATTTAAGTAGAAAAGCATGGAGCATGGGAAGTCTAGCCCACTTACAGGTTTCTAGATGCCCATTGTCTAGAGAGGTTCAGACTCTGGCTAATGACTTTATGAGGCTGGAAGTACTAGAGAAGGGATGATTTTTTGCCTGTGTGGAGGCAAGATCTTCTTTTCTTGACAAGTTTAAGGGAAAACAGTTTACTAATGAGAAACTGATCAGAATTCGAGATATGGTATTACGAGGAGAGGCTAAAGAGGCAATAATTGATGAGGAAGGCGTTTTGAGAATTAAGGGAAGGGTATGTGTGCCCCATGTTGATAATTTGATTCACACTATTCTTACAGAGGCTCATAGTTCAAGGTATTCTATACATCCTGGTGCAACCAAGATGTATCGTGACCTAAAGCAACATTTTTGATGGAGTAGAATGAAGCATGACATTATTGATTTTGTTGCCCAATGCCCGACTTGTCAGCAGGTAATGTATGAACACCAGAGGCCCAGAGGAAAACTTCAAAAAATGCCCATTCCTAAATGGAAATGGAAAAGAATTGCAATGGATTTTGTGGTTGGTCTTCCAAAGACATTGGGTAAGTTTGATTATATTTGGGTAATTATTGACAGATTAAATAAGTCTGCTCACTTCATTCTGGTCAAGGTGACTTACAATGTAGAGAAGTTAGCCAAACTCTATATCTCAGAAATTGTTCGATTGCATGGAGTTCCACTTTCCATCATATCAGATAGAGGTACGCAATTTACTTCTACGTTTTGGAGAACATTGCATACTGAATTAGGTACTAGGTTGGATCTTAGTACTGCAATTCACCCTAAGACCGATGGTCAGTCTGAGCGAACGATTCAGGTGTTAGAGGATATGCTTCGTGCATGTGTGATAGAATTTGGTGGTCATTGGGATAACTTCTTACCCTTAGTAGAGTTTTCATACAATAATAGCTATCACTCAAGTATTGATATGGCCCCATTTGAGGCACTGTATGGGAGGAGATGTAGGTCTCCCATTGGTTGGTTTGATGTATTTGAGGTGAGACCATGGGGTACCGATCTTTTGAGGGAATCATTAGATAAAGTAAAATTCATTCAGGAGAAGCTTCTAGCAGCTCAGAACAGGCAGAAAGAATATGCAGATCGAAAGGTTAGGGACTTGGATTTTATGGAGGGTGAACAAGTCTTGCTGAAGGTCTCACCCATGAAAGGGGCGATGCGGTTTGGTAAGCGAGGTAAGCTTAGTCCAAGAAATATTGGTCCATTTGAAGTTCTGAAGCGCGTGGTGGAGGTGGCTTATGAATTGGCATTGCCTCCAGGACTCTCAGGGGTGCACCCGGTATTTAATGTGTCTATGCTGAAAAACTACCATGGGATGGAAACTACATTATTCGTTGGGATTCAATTCTTCTTGATGAGAATTTGTCTTATGAAGAGGAGCCTAATGCTATTTTAGATAGAGAGGTCCGCAAGTTGAGATCAAAGGAGATTGCATCTATCAAGGTTCAATGGAAGAATCGGCCAGTTGAAGAGTCCACTTGGGAGAATGAGGCTGATATGCAAGAAAGATATCCACATCTTTTTACAGATTCAGGTACTCTTTCTCGCCCTTGATTTTATTCCTGTGATCGTTCGAGGATGAAAGATGGGTAAATTTGTATCTATTGTAACAACCTTTTTAGTCGGTTCGAGCAGAAGATTTATTTTTGATGAAAACTGACTGGGTCAACGGATCACGTGACGGACCGTCATGGTCACGACGGACCGTGATGGACTCCGTCGTCCCATACTTGTGTAATTTCTTCTGCTGCTCTCTTCATTACCCTCGACGACAGGTAGGACGAACCGTTATAGGCACAACGGTCTGTCGAGCGTCTCCATTCCAAAACACTTCAACTCTTGGAATCTGGGTACAGGGATCAATTCTCTGAACTATGTGACGGACCTGCAGGACGGACCGTCACAAGCTGCGTATTCCCAACATGGTAAGACTTCCGCTAAAAGTTTTAAAGGGGTGTTTCAGACTATTCGTGATTATAATTATGAAATTAGTTGGGTAAGTTTAATAATTTATTTAGTTGGGGGTTAAAGAAGATAATAGGGAATAAATAGTGGGTTTACTTTATCATAATTGCTTATATGATAATTAGGGTAAAGGAAAAAGAATCTGCAGAAGAAAAATAAAAAGAACAGAAAGGGGGGAACGAGCGAGAGAGAGAGAACGAAGAGGACAGCAAAGCCATTGGGAAGGTAGCTTGCTTGATCACGATTCTTCGGTGGAGGTAGGTTATGGTTTATTTCTATGTGATAGATAAACTCTAAATAGTGATCGATATGTATTGGGTGGTATTGTAAAGTCTTATATGTGCTTGATTGTGTGTTTGTATGTTTTGATTGTGTAATTGTGGTAGGTTAGAATGATGAGACTGTTGAATCTTTAATCTTAAATCCTCTCTATTAAGATGACGCCTTGACATAAAGAAGTCTTGATGAAAAAAAAATAATGAGATAAATGGATCGGAGTGTCACGTTCCGACACGGTAATATTGGATCGGAGTGTCACGTTCCGACACGGTAGTATTAGGGGATCGGAGTGTCACGTTTCGACACGGTATATGGGATCGGAGTGTCACGTTCTGACACGATAATAATAAAGAGAAATAATCTTGAATTATGTTAATATACTCAAATTCGAAGAACCTATTTCCCAAATGAGTATGGTGTGGAGGCTTGAGTCCTCATAGGTGCGCTTGGTGTTGTTGCCAATGGTTCTTATACTTGTTGATTGTCACCTGTTAAGTATTGTGGTTGATTTTATATTATTATTCTGTATATATTGCTTTCTATTTTGAGTTAGCCGATGATACATACTAAGTACGTGTTCCTTGTACTGAACCCTACTTGTATTTTCTTCTTATTGTTTTATGGAGTGCAGCAAGTGCACCATCGACTTCGACTCACCCTCTACTCTAGCCAGTCTCCAGCATATTAGATTTCAGGGTGAGCTATTATTCTTAGCTCGTACTGTATTCTCTCCCTCACGTCTTGATATCTTGAAGTTCGGACATGGACCATTTTTTTTTACTTATTTTAGCTTCTTAAATACTCTTAAATTTAGAAATTTGAGGCTAGATGTTCTTGGTGTGATGACTTCCTGATTTTGGGAATAATAAGTATTAAACTTTAGAAGTTTATTTAATTGATTGTGTTAATAAGTTTTGGATCTTCCGCATTATTTTTACTATTCATAATTGATATACTGGTAAATGTTGGGTTTAGATTTGTTGGTTCACTCACCTAGGAGGACAAGTGTGGGTGCCACTCGCGCTCGTCTTGGATTGTCCCTTCAGATATCATATAGACAGAAATACCTCCTCCTTTTGTTGATCCAAGTAAACCAGAAAGAAGGACATATAAAAGACGACGTGGAATTGGTGAATCATTTACAACAAGAAAAAATAAGTCTTCAGTATATAGGGACTTTGGCCACAAAAAACTACATGCACAAATCGAAATGCCCCATAAAAAGTGTTAAGCGTTGTGTTGTTGAATTCTACTTAATGTTATTTCTTATTTGAGGATGATCCCTATTATATAATATTATTTTTAGAAATGCCCCAATGCGTGATTTGTTGCTCTTCTTTGTTTTTGTATCAACATATGTCAAATAAGTTTTATATTTTATAACTAAGTATATTAGATGTGGCAACATATGCCACACATGTTACTACATATGAATCATCTTTAGCAACATATGCCACATGTGGTGACAGAGGAATCATCTATAGCAACATTTGGCACAAATGTTGCTACATATAGTCCTCTATAGCGATGTATGCCATGTTTTGTGATAGACGAATCATCTGTGGCAACATATGTCCATCATGCCTTATATATTACAATATAACGTATTTGTGTCTATTACAACATAATATTTTAGATGTGGAAATATTTGTCAATTACACATATAAAAACTAATTACGAATCTGCCCAATATAATTTTAAAAAAATGATTACGTGGGAGTGTGCTTTTAGATGATATCTTTGGTTTAATAACTACGACTCTTCATTTCACTCTGTTGAAACGTCATGTCTTAAAACATTTTAATATTGTTGGCCTTCATAAGAACACAACAAAAGAGAAAGATAAGTCAAAAGTTGTCTTCTCTTCTCTTCTTCTTCATTCTCAAAAATGGATATCTCCCAACTGAACTAGTAATTCTTATCGTTGAAAGGGTTGCTTCCTACTCTCTACAAGATTTAGTCAGTGTTAAATTATGTTCAAAGTTCCTCAATGAAGTTGGTAATGAACGTTCTATATATCATAAGGTTTCATTGGCTAGCTTTCCCACTGAACCTACATTGACGATGAATCAACATGCCATGTCTTTCATGAAAATTTGCATAACATTGGAGAACATAGAAGCCTTATAATTTTAATGTTTTTCATTTTTCACCTTTTCATCAATTAATTTTGTAACCTTAGTGTGTTGTTTCTTTTATTGTTTGATTTTTTCAATCGGAATGATCTAACAGCACTGAGAATGATTAAAAAAGCAGTAAAAGGCGGCCACTGTGGTGCAGAATATGTGTTTGCCGTAATTTCAATATTTGAAGGCGGTATATCCATGAGAGTAGGCTTGATGTACATTTCCAACATGAAAAAAAACATGCCAGTAATACTGAGAATATGTCGACACCATTTGCGGTGCATTTTAATTCGAATGTGGGTGCAAGAAACTACTATTTTTGGTGAAAGACCCATTTGTTGCTCTGTGCATCAACACCAACAAAATGCCCGCAAGATTGGTTGGTCCAGAGGAATTCATGATGAAGAAGATATTCATTGTGAATTGTGTTTTTTTTTATTATTTAGAACTAGATTATCTAGTTAAATTTCTTCCGAATACGATAGTGTGGAAATAATCTAATATGTGATGAAGACGATGTTGATTTTCTTGTTTTTAGTATTTATTTTGAAAATATATATGTTGCAACATATTATATTACATATGGTGAAAATGTTCACTTCACTTGTTTTGTACTTATTTTTCGAATTATGATATAAAATATGTAGTTTCTTTTGTTGAAATTGCAACATATAATGAAACTGTTGTAACATATAACTATAACAAATCGGTCTTTTGGGGCTTAATTCAATTAAGTTGTCACCTAATTCGATATGTAACACCAATATATAGTCCTAAATCTTGTCTAAGAAACAAATTATGGTCCTACACAAAAATCTCCTTTGGATTCTAGCAATTATATTTAGAAAGACAATCATCTCACTAGTTCGTCATACATTGTCCTAGTAAATCCATATAATAGTTATACAACACCCTTATAAATCGTTGTTCCAAATATTATACGTTTTATTACTGATTATTTATGTTCTAAATAACTGAAATTTGGTTAAAATTTTCATTTCCCATTCCTAAATCAATAAAATCATCTATTAGTGCCTCCTTGATTTTTCATATGTGAAAACATAGGCAATTTCTGATGTTGAATTGCAACATATAACGATAACAAATCAATCTTTTGGGACTTAATTTAATTAAATTCTCAACTAAATTCGATATGTAACACCAATATATATTCCTACAACATGTCTAAGTAATAAATTATTGTCATACACAACACTCTCCAATGGATTAAAGCAATTATACTTAGAAAGACAATCATCTCACTAGTTTGTCATACATACTCCTAGTAAATCCATATGATAGTTATGTAACACCCTTCTAAATCATTGTTCCAAATGTTATACCTTATTATTATTGATTATTTATGTTCTAAATCACTAAAATTTGATTAAAATTTCCATTTTTCCATTCATAATCAAAACATTTATTAGTGCCTCCTTTATTATTCAGCTGTCCCAACATATGCAGTTTCTATTGTTGAAATTGCAACATATAATGAAACTGTTGCAACATATAACCATAAGAAATCGGTCTTTTGGGGGCTTAATTCAATTAAATTGTCACCTAATTCGATATGTAACACCAATATATAGTCTTACAACATGTCTAATTAAAAATTTATGATCGTACACAACACTCTCAATTGGATTCTAGGAATTATATTTAGAAAGACAATCATCTCACTAGTTCGTCATACATTGTCCTAGTAAATACATACGACTAACACTCTTCTAAATCATTGTTCCAAATGTTATACCTTATTATTATTGATTATTTATTTTCTGAATCACTAAAATTTGGTGAAAACTTCCATATTTCCATTCCTAAATCGATCAAATCATCTATTAGTGCCTCCTTGATTTTTCATCGGTGACACCATATGAAGTTTCTGTTGTTGAAATTGCAATATATAATGAAACTGTTGCAACATATAACTATAACATATCGGTCTTTTACAAAGTGTCCCAATGATAGGCAAAGCCCATTCTGTTTAACAAAGAGAAAAATCGGCCCAACCCGTTCTAGAATACGTTTTCATTTTCATTTCAAGAATAGTGTTTTCAAATTTTTCATCTTTGCCACTTCTGTTTTGGCACTTTTTTTTCACTCTCCCTATCAATCTCTCACGGATGTACTCTCTCCTATAGGACCTATCGCTTCACATTAATATAATGATCTTATTTGATTTTCTGTCAGTCACTCTCCACTCACACTGTTCTCTCCTCTATTTGATTGGCCTTTGGTTAAACCAAATTTTGGTACTCACAGATTCACAGTAAATCAATTTTCATCAGATCGATTTTTTGTTAGTTGATTTGGTATGATGTCAAATGCTATACTAAATCAAATTTTGTGATGATTAAAAGGATACTATGTTGAATGTTAAAATGTATTACGAACATGGAGTCTTACTATTAATGCATACTTCATGGTCAAAAGACAATCCAGGTCCTAGATTTTGGCCTTGTCCTTGATATCGTGTATGCATATTTAGTTCTACAATATTTGGAGACTTCAGATCTCTTTATTTTACTAATTAAAATTTCTTTCTTTGTGATTTGTATTTTAGGAGAACTCATGCAACTTCTTTAGATGGAGGAATCGTGAAGATGTTGATATAAGATCCAAGTTCGTTATTTTCCGGTTAGCAAACAAAATTAAGGAGTTGAACACTATTGATGAAATTCATATCAAAAGAAGTACATAATAGGGGATGAAGGAGAAGAAAAAGACCAAATGTTATAGCATCTGGACGCTAATGTTGGTGTTCTTTGTTTTTTTTCTTGTTTGTTTAAGCACTACCAAGAAGAAATTTGTAGAGGATACAAAATAATTATGTAGTTGTGTACAACCAATAATTATCATATGTAGAAATTCCGGAATGCGTGATTTGTTGCTCTTCTTTGTTTCTGTGTCAACATATGTCAAATATGTTTTATATTTTATAACAAAATATATTAGATGTGGCAACATATGCCACAATTGTTGCTACAGAAAAATCACCTGTAGCAACATATGCCACATGTTGTGACAAACGAGTCATATATAACAACATATGAACATGTCGTGACAAACGAATGTTGTGATATACTCATTAGCTGTAGCAACACATGCCACAAGTGTTGCTACATATAAATATCTGTAGCGACATATGTCATATGTTGTGACAGACTAATCATCTGTACCAATATATTCCACATGTTGTGACGGACAAATGTAGAGATATACGCATCAGCTGTAGCAACATATGCCACAAATGTTGCTACATATAATCATCTGCAGCGACATATGCCACATATTGTGATAGATGAATCATCTGTAGCAACATATGCCATAGGTTGTGACAGACGCATGTTGCAATATACGCATCAGCTGTAGCAACATATGCCACAAATGTTGCTAGAGATGAATCATCTTTAGCGACATATGCCACATGTGTTGATAGACGAATCATCTGTAGAAACATATGCCACATGTCGTGACAGAAGAATGTTGCGATATATACATCAGCTGTAGCAACATATGCCACAAATGTTGGTACATATAATCATCTTTAGCGACATATGTCACATGTTGTGACAGACGAATTATCTGTAGCAACATATGCCACATGTTGTGACAGATGAATGGTGCGATATACACATCAACTGTAGCAACATATGCCACAAATGTTGGTACAGACGAATCATCGGTAGCGACATATGCCACATGTTGTGATAGACGAATCATTTGTAGCAACATATGCCACATGTTGTGATTGACAAATTGATAAGATAAACATTGTCTTTAATCACATTGTCTTTAAGATAAAATACAATAACATAATTGATAAATTAAACATTGTCTTTAATTACAAACATAATGTCAAGGCTTTAAGCTCTGAGATATTATCCCATTAGCCCTAACATATTGCATCCGCTCAATTAGATTGTCACATAACAGTGTTGGGTGGTTGCAATTCTGTCTCGCTGATCAAATGCTCAATGAATGTAAGGAAATATGACCCGCACGCCGCTCTGGGATCATAGTAGTCCAGGTATGTCACATGCCTCTGACGCATGAGGTTAAGGATCATAGTAGTCCGGGTATGTCTAATGCCACTGACGCATGAGGTTAAGGATTCGTCCATATACTGAAATAAAAAATAATAGTAAATAGTTAGGAATAATAGTCACTCAAAAGATAAAAGAAATAGTTAATAATATTAAAAGTAGGATTACCTAGTCTTCCCACCAAACTTTTATGCTTGTCATGTTCCTGAAATCTTGACCGGTAAAAACATGCATGCCGTATTCCGTTCGAATATCCTTTGCACACGTCACATTCAACACTTCGGTTTTTCAGATACATAGACACTCTTATAAATATACAAATTTTTATACTCTGTCACTTCCTCCATTACGACCCTTGGATTTTCCCAAAACATTTCCTCTTAAAATTTTGCATTTCCTTGACAAATGATTCTTTTCTTCACTTGGCCTGTGGAGTTTATGCACGCCGCACATTTTTGGATACAATGTCATTCTAAATCGTTGTTATTTTTCCCTTCTTCCTCGTGAACTTCATTTATTTTCCCTAGTTACTCAATATCTTCTTGTTTTTCATCTTCTTCCTCCACTACATGTCTTTCTTTGACAATATTCTACTTCTGCTTGAGAAGAAGAAACTGCTTTAGTTGCAAGATTTTCTAAAAAAATGTAGTATTTTCGTTCCTCTTCCTAGCAATTTTAGATCTAGCCTTCTTCTGGATCTTTGTTTGGTCTGATGTATCATATCAAGTGTTTTTTTCACAAAAGCCATTAAATTTGTATCTGGAACCACAAAAATAAAATATTTGAAAGCCACACATGAGCTACAACCACAAGTCAAAACAGGGCAAAAAGCAGATAAGCACATGCATTTCAAATCCTAATTAAATATTACCTGAGAAGATATATATGAAAGATAAAGTAGAAATTATGAGGACAACACCGCGTTGCTGTAGAAGATGATCTGTGAAGGAAGGAAGAGAAGAGAAGAAGAGAAGGAGAAGGGAATACTGGCAAAGTAGAGAAGAAAACTAAAATGAATTATTATAAATAAATAAATCTTGAAATACGAAATGACATTTATAGAAGAGAGGAGAGAGGAGAGAAAGGAGAGGAGAGAGGTAAAATGGAAATTAAAGGCGTTTATTTTTTTTTAATTATGACAATTCAAACTGTGACATATGTTGCTACATATATACTATCTGTCGCTACATATATATGATTTGTTGCCACATATAATTTTATCGTGCTTATGACAAAAAAAAATTACATATGTTGCCACGTACATACTAATGGCTTCTGCATATATACGATCTATTGCCACATATAATTTTGTCGTGTTTATTACAACAGAAATTACATATCTTGCAAGATATATACTATCTGTTTCTACATATATATAATCTGTTGACACATATAATTTTGTCGTGTTTATTACAACAGAAATTACATATGTTGCAACATACAACACATTTGATCCTTTCCATCATAATGGACATTTGTTTAAACAAAATTGCAATAATCATACAAAACATTTTAATTAACAATTCACCAATTTTTTATAGAACTTATAAACATAAAGGTAATTCACAATGATATGATATGCATAACCACCTATCTAATCAATGGTTGTTAACACAACATTTAATCGATGTTAGCTTTTTTATGTCTAGGGATCTTTGGTTTTTCATTGTTACTAATATAGCCATTTCGAGCCTTGGAGATCCCATAATTCCATAGGAGTGAAACATATCTCAAGTGAAGGGTGCCAGCACTAATTCCACATGATGGTACTTCTAATCCATCACTCAAAAACTCAGCATATACAACAACATAAAGTCAATAATCTCTGTAGGGCATATCATGAATTAGAAAATATAATAACATCAAATTTCGATAGTTGTAAGAAAATAATAATGTGATACTTACAGACTATTGCTTTCTTGTTGGAAAATACCATTAACATGTCTGACTTCGAATGGGTGAGATTTGTTCTTTCCTTGGTAACATTTAAGAACTGACCAGTTGGTTCACTCTTTTTGCTCAAAAAATCCACTTAACTCAAGGTACGTTGACAACATTATAGACAACTTTTTAAGCTCGGAGGATAATTTTCTATTAGACCTCGTTGAGGACATGTAATCATACCCTTTTATGCACCGTTCCTTCAATCCAATGACTGCCAAGACCCAATGGAATTCCCCGTTAATATTTACAGGGACATAAAAATCATCTGCCAGGGGCCAAGACAGTCCACAAGGTATACCAAACCTTTTCATTATGCCAACGATTTTATTTTGATATTCACTAGCATTGTCAATGTATGTTTTGAAAAAACAAGTAGTGGTGGTATATTGATATTTAGACTGCATCTTTTTGCTTAGACTTCTTATGCAAATAGTAAAATATGGCATCCACATTCTGCACACATGCATCAAAAAAGTGTATCAATTTAATTGTATATATTCATGTACTAAATGTTACATTTAAAAGTGGGCATGCATTTACCTCATCATTCCAGCACTTATTGGGTTGAGACGTTACGTAGAACCAGTCCTTATTCCTTGGAAATCGAACTACAAAATCAAATTGGTCAAAATCAAGTTTTGAGCAATTGGCTAAGTAGTGATCCTCCTTGTTTCCTCAGCAATTGTGTAATCATTTTAAACAATTATTTAGTGGACAACAAGAATAAATACTAATAATAGTCGAACGACCTTACTTTACTTACTTTTTTGCATGATGCTTGTAAAGACCCTCGTTTATCCATTGCGCGAAGGATGACATTAGTTCAATTAGACCCTCACCATCAATGTTAAAACTTGCAAATGGATATTGTCGCTTCACATCACAACAAACGACTTTGACTTTCTTCTCTTTATTTTTCTCTGTATCCTTCTCCATCTCCTTTGCCTTCTTCTTATTCTCCTTCTCTTCTCCTTCTCCTGTTTTGCAGCTTCTCCTTCTTCTCCTTATCCTCCTCCTCCTTTTCCTTCTTCTCTTTTTCCTTCTCATTCTCCTTCTCCTTCTCTTGTTTTGCCTTTTTCTCCTTCTTCTCCTTCTCCTCCTCCTCCTTTGCCTTCTTGTCCTTCTCCTCCTTTGCCTTCTTCTCCTTAGCCTTCTTCTCCTTCTCCTTCTCCTTCTTTGCCTTCTTCTCCTTTTCGTTCTTCTCACTAATTACATAAAGTGTTCGTGAATATATTTTTTTAACCTCCTACACTTCAAAGGCAGTGAAATCTTATTGGCTTTGCGCATCAATATTATGAGACATTTCCTTACAAATATTAGTGGATTTTTTAACACGACTAATAAAATAATCATGTTGTTGCTTATATTCTTCGCTTAGACAAAAAGAGAATTTCATGTTAGAGATGAAGTTTCTTGTATCATTTAATATACAAGGTCAATAAAAAAAGATTGAGATTTTACAGTTCATTATAAAATATTAATTCCATTATGTTGCAACAGATGGATAGTCTATTGCGATAAATTAACATTATGTTGACATATATGTACCTGCAATTGCGACACATATGAATCATATGTTGACACAAATGTACCTATTGTAGCAACATATGAATCTTATGTGGCAACATATATTCAAGATGTTGGCCTAAAGCTAGATGTTACGACATATGATAACTGTTTGAATATGCACCAACATATCACTAAAATGTGACAACATACGCTAAATGCTTCAACAAATGAAATATATGTTGGACACCTGAACAAAAGGATATTTCTAAAATAATATCTTTAAAATGTCCACAAAAGAACAACAAAAAAATGACTTTTCACTTAATGATAACAATACATATACATTTCCTCAAAATGAGGATTTTTTGGGTTGTCGATTTTCTTCAAAAAAATAATTAATAATACACACCATTAAGTCAATTATTCCATTTTAACGTCTATGGAACTTTTTATTGTTCATTAATCCAAGAAAAAAACTTTGAAAATTGTAAAATATTTCAATAAATAACCTACCCATTTCTAGTCGAAAACAATTATAGTTTAGAAAGATGAGACAGTAACGACTGGAGAGGAAGATAATGGAGGACTGGAGGAAAGAGTAACGAGGGACTTCTGAATTTTTAAGGGAAAAAAAGAACAATCCCCCAAGAGAGAAGAGAGGAAGAAGATTAAAAGATTTTTTTAAATGATTGGTTTGAATTATATAAGTGTGACTTTTTGTATTTTATAAAAGATTAGAATGTTTTTGAAAGGTTAATTTTGTACCGTATTTATTTAATTATATTTTAAAGAAGATTTGACCAGCTCTTGGTCAATCTGTCACAAAAAACAAAAACGAAGACTTATTGACACCTTTCCCTTAATATTCTCCTGTAACTAGACATCTCCCTTTTGGGAAACCACCTCTTTGGATTAGTTGGGTCAAAGACCTTTGGGTATTTTGGCTTTCTTTTCTCTTTGTTTGTGTTAGTGGCACCGACATTTGGACCTTTCTCGGCACCAGAAGTTTTCTCCAAATCAGGTAGTGGTTTTATTTGCTTATCATAAGCTTCTCCTTCCTCAATGTCAGCATGGGCTACAGTCTGAATTAATCCAACTAAAGACTCAATACTTCCATGGCTTTTCAGTAGGCATGCTTCCTACTCTTCCCTTCCATGCTTGATCTTGAAAGCAGCAGTCTCCTGCATGATGGTATTGAGCTTATTATCTTCAGTCATGACATTTGACAACCGCTTGATTACGGAATCAAACACAACATCGGTATCTCCAGCCCGTTCCTTGAGAGAGACAGTAGTAGCAGGCTTGCGTTGAATGTCAGGTACTTTCGCCTAGGAATCAGCTGCAATCTGCAGATGCCCAACAGCTGCAACAACCTGAGCCCTAGCAAGCAGGATAACCTTGGACCTGTCAGCTTATCCAAGTATTTCTTCAGCTTTAGCATCTTTTTTCTCTCTCACATGTACAACATCTTGAAGTAGTACAAGCATCAACCTACCAGCTAGAGCACCAACATGTTCTAATGCATCAATTGTTCAAAGGAGAATACATGTAAATCTTATAGATAATTACTTATTAGAATGAAGTAGCACCAGCACCCTATTGGTATATATTAGCTTATCAAGTTTCCTTAGGCCACCAGAGACAACATTAGGACCCAATGAGATTATTTACTGCCACCACAAATGAAGACTCATCGGCCAAATTTCTTTTGACAAAATCAATATAAGATGCAACGGCCTCTTGGGTGTTCCTTAGAATCTGGAGAGAGAAAAAACGACTTACATCATTGCAACTTATCAAATCAAAATAATAGTACTCCAACTCGTGTCATAATATATCCAATTTGAACATCGTCATCATCTAAATTCTCTTCCATTAGTGTTTCCTGACAAATTTTGTATTTCTATTGTCCACAATAAGATATTCATCTTTGTTTTATGTTATCATTTCATTCATTAAGTTTCATAGAGATTGCAAACAAGTTGAAGATTCTACCACATTTGATTTGGCATTCCTGAAAATGCATTAAGTTTAAAAATACAAAGGAGAGAAAATATCAATATACGATTGTTCCAAATGAATAGACCAGAATGCAGTTCGTCCCTTGTAACGTCTCATAAATAGATATTCCAGTTTACTCTATGACTTGTGGCATCAAATAACAAACTGGATTCAATCTTCTACAAGATATAAGGAGGAAATCATCCTACAAAATGCAACTTATAATTAACAGCCTCATATAAACATGCCCCCTATTTAATAAACCCCAGCCCCCCCCCCCCCGCCAAAACTAAACCAAATCAAAGAGAAGACATTAAGACTTAAAAAAAAGGCAAGTAACAATTATAACCAATCAAAGGCGCAAAAGCATTATTTGCATGATCCTGAAAATTGGAATGGCTAATAATTACTTTATTTATTGTATAAAGAGACATAAAATCCATTTTACATACATCAAATAAGAAGATATAGCAGTTTTGCAGACATTTTAACCCCTAAAATATAAGCTCTATTGACTGTAGTGGAACATCTTTTCAGTCAGACTAGTTATAAATTGTAAGTCTACCATTACTAAAGGGTTAACAAACGAACAAAAAGTTAAGGCAAAATGTTATGGTGGATATTTGTACTTGTATGTATTTCTATTGCGAGCACTTCTACTTGTAGCTTTTTCATATGAACCCCTGAATTTATTGAAACACAATATTGTAAACACTATTTCTAACATGGCATCCTATGTGGCATCTAATACCTAAGTGTGTATATAACACACCTTTTAGGAGCGTGAGACCCTTGAAAAAGGGTCTAAAATTCATATTAGGGATTTAATATAGCTATCATCTTACAAGTTTAATCTAACACCATTGTTGGATAGGATTTGAGGTTTCTTGACCTTGTTTCCCCCCCCCCCCAAACTTCTTCTCTATTGTTTATTTTCATTATATTGCTCTCTTTGTTAGAAAACACACCATGGAAGGAAAACACTGCTCCCTAAAATCTTTCACTAACATTAAGCATAAAACAAAGCAAAATTTTTCAAGAAAATCGATGTAATTGACTATACTCTAAAACCAACAAAGACACAAATAGAAGATCAAATCCAGATTAAACAACAATTTGATTCGAAAGTAAATTGAAAAGTCTACCTAGATAAGTTTAAAATCAATAAAAACAATGAAAATGTAAAAAGAGACCGGGTAGGCCTAAGATCTTATAGAAGAAAGTAATCCCAAAAGACTTGGTATAAATATAAACTTAGCTAAAGATAGGGCACAATGTAAGAAAAGATCTTACGGTGATAGCCATTAGTTGAGGATATTTTACACTCGTATGAACCTTGTTTGTTATAATGGTTATATGATATGAGGTTAAATGAAGAAATCAGGATTCATATAGCCAATCCCAACATGTTTAGAACTGAGACGTAGTTGTTGTTTATTCAATGTATTTAATGTGTTTGGTTGATGTTTCAAACATGGCATTTGATTGAAAGAAAGAGATGAGTTGGAAATAAAAAAAAATATTTCACTATTTTTTACACAATTTGAAGATTAAGGAATCAATCACATCTTCACTTTAGACTGGTGAATTTGGTAAGGGGAGGTTCTCCCTCTGATTTTGACATCTGTTTCCCGCATATTCAAGGCACCTTTGTACTTGAATTCTGCTTCCTTCTTAGGTATATTCCTACCCTACATATCTAAATGTAAAAGAATTCCTAATGTTAAGATTAAGATGTAAAAACTATGCATTTTAATCACCAAAAGATATGAAATTTGTGATTTTAGATTAAATTTGAAAAGCTAATGCTTGTTAGTATTTAGTATGTTTGGTTGTTTTTTTTAATGCAGGATAGATTGGGTTTGCATATATGTTTCTTACAATGGAAAATGGACTACAAATAACAAGTATTTGGATCATGAGATCTTGCCGGGAAGATTTTTCAGGTTCTAAAACTGAAAGCGGGTGAGATTAAAGCAATATTTGGTTTGACCTGAATCTGGAAACAAGCAAAGGAATTCAGATACAATATGATGAGGAAGTTCCTACCTACATCTACTTATTGAAAAATGATCCAAATTTCAAGACTTCCTGTTTTATTGTTGATATTTTGGAAAACAATTCTTTGTCCAAAGTCAATATTATACAACGAGAGTAAATAAAAATCGAAAGAGATGAGAAATAATATACTAGTTGAGCCAATATCAGAGTTTGCACCTCTAGAAACAAAACCATCTCATGGTTTGAGAATGAGAAAAAGGACCCTGAACAGAAAAGTATAAAAAAAAGAAAAATAGTGAGGAGTAAAAGAGACGACTTGTCAGGTGTGATTTTGAGAGAATATGCTTCACTGGATGAAATAGTTGTGGGATCTTTGTTTGCGAACAGAGAATGTTTAAATATTTTGGGAGCTTTTGATAAATATCGACAGATGCACCCATCTTTCCTAAATGAAACAAAATATGAGATACCAACAACATTGAGTCAGTACGTCCTTCTATCCCTTCCAAGGACTATAAAGCCTCCTCCAATTTAATTTGCCGATATAAGCAATATCCCTTTTCAAAGAAAGCATGACAATGGAAAATGGGAAATATTAGTGAGAGAAACAAAATCTAGAACTGAAGAGAAAGGAACTTTTTTTTCTTATCATCAAGTAGACGAGATACACTGTAAACACAAGGCAAGTATACGTAAATAATTTGTATAAAAATGGGCTTGGAAGGACCAAAGCTAACTTGGCACTGAAAAAAAGCTTATGGAATTGTTAACTGTCCCTTGTAGGAATAATCAGGGACTAATTACTGCTCGTACATTTCCTATTATAATTCCTACTGCTTAGTTGGAATTGCCCATGCGAGGAAGCGATAAGGATGTTTATGTTCTAATTTTATCACTTAGGTTATGTAATACGATACTATTAGATGAAAAAATTGTTCTCTTGAACATCCTGGATAATCGACCTTTGGCATGAGTATTATAACTAGCTTAGCAACATATATTGTACTTTCTTCTCTTTTTCCTATTCCCAATCGTCGATCACTGACAGTTATTTCTTAAGGTTATTTGAGTCTTTTTCTATGCATATAATACATAGACTATGTCATTTTTACCCTAAATCTAAGTCAGATAACAACCTTTGTATCCCTAATTCTACGAGAATCCTCTTATTCTCTAAAATTCCCAAATCCCATCCGAGTTCATCTTCTTCAATTCTATCTCAAGTTCAAGGAAGAAACTAGGGTTCAGGCTTCAAGTCTCCTTTTTCCTCCATTGCTTTTGATCCTTGATCATCACGATCTGTGAGAATTCACCAATGGTTTGTATCATTCATTGGATCTCAAAAGATTTCCCAGTTCTAAGTCAATTTCATCAAGTTTGATTAGGGTTTTACTCAATTCTCCATGGGTCCTATTTCTTATGAATCAATTTTTTTTATTTTAGTCTTATTATGAATTATTTGATTCAATTACACGTTTTTCAATTGATTTCACATGGACCCTTGCATTATTCATGATTTTGATAATGAACTTGTGAAAAAAGCTATGAACTACTGAATTGATGATTTGTGGAAGATTTGTATGAATTATGAAAAGATGGTTTATGATCTAAGGTTGTTTTTACGATAACCATCAATAAAATTGTGAAAAGTTTTCTCACATATTAAGAAATCATGATTGATAAGAGTTTTTCTCATACATGTATGGATCATGATTCAAGGAGTTACTCTATCATGACTTAAGCTTGAATTAATGACTTATTTGTGCTTTTCCATATATAATGATATGTTTACGAATATGCCTGTTGGAATTTTTACCGTTAGTAGAGGGAATGCTTTGGTAGCAATCTACTTGTTCAATGTAGGATTGTCTTAGAAAGACATAACTAGTGGATCCATCTAAGCTAGAAGTTTATGGACCTTATCTAGACAAGTATAACAACTCTTTTCGACATTGACATATTGTGGAATTACCATAATGAAAGAGATTGGTTAAGTGAAAATTTGTGTTAACTACGAAATATAAGTAAGATGGGTCAACAGAAACATATAATGCACATTGGGTAGAAAAGGGTTACACATAGAGCTATGGAATTTGATTATTTGGATACTTTTGCCCAGTGGAAAAAATGAATATAGTGAAAACCTTATTATCATTGGCTGCATTTTTTTATTGGAACCTACAATAATTTCATTGAAAATTGCCTTTTTACATGGAGACTTAGATGAGCAGATCTATATGGAGGTGCCACTTAGTTTCGAAAGCAAGAAGGGAATGTTGTGTTGAATGAAGAAGGCACTCTATTGATTAAATCAATCACCTCCCTCATGCATGGTTTGGAAGATTTACAAAGGTTATGACCAAGCTAGGTTGTCGACAAAATCAAAATTACCACACTTTGTTCATACGACACTCAAAACAAGAAAGGTGACAACATTGTTATTTATGAGAATGTCATCATAGTATAAACAAGTGGCTATGCCAATATCATAGATTGTTCAATTCTCTAAAAGATTATGTGGTAGATAAAGGCTTGTAACAAAGGATTGTAGGTAAATTGATTTACTAGTCCAATACAAGGCCAAACATTGCAATTTGCGGCAAGCGTTGTTAGCCTATTTATCCATGCTCGTAGAAAAATGTATCTACATAAGGTGGAGAAGAGTGTCATGACCTGCCAACTCATCACTCCACTTAAATTCCATGTGGCATAAAGTTATCCATTTGGAAGCATAAGTATGCTAGCATTCATGAGAAGATTCTAGAACCATGAAGAACTACTTGAAAAGACTGTAGAATAGCTAAGAATAATTCTTGAAAAGCCCTAGAAACTACACATGTGAATAATTTTAGAAAAAAGGTTTATTTGTAATATGTAGGGACTTATGTAACAACTATTATTTACATTTTAGCCCCTAAGTTAGTAGTAAAATAGAGGGGAATCCACAAGTAAATTAACCAAGAAAAAGCAAGCAATCTTCCAAAGCAATACAAAATCCTTCTAATAAACTCTCGTGTTTTTCTTCATTCTCTTAAAAATTTAGTATTAAAAGGCTTAATTAAGCTTGCAAGATGGTAAAAGATTCATGAAAGAGTTGTTTAGTGTCGTGCGATGTGCTTCGTAGAAGTTTAAAGCCATGAAAAAGTGGTATAAAAGCAAAAATTGATACTAATACGAATGAGAAATGAGGAGACATTAACGTTGCTAGCACCAACAACGTCAGGCAGGATGGTTGATAAAGCACCAAAAGGGAGGAAGAATCTCAAGAAGAATGAGGAATTGTTTTATGAACCTACAAGAAGCAAAGTATTGACATCCCACTATGCTTCGGCCACTAAAGCAACTGATGATTAACGTGGGGAACAACCCGTGGACGTAATGCCTAGAATTGAGTGGAGTGCGGGGTTGACATGAAAAGGTAGGGTGTGGTTATTTTTAGACTACAGTTGAATGGGGTTCAATTACAAGTTCAATACTCTTGAGAACTTCACCTTTGACGAAAATAAAATATCTACAAAGAGATGGAGGCTATTGAAGTTTGCTTTTAGTTATTGTGGTAGTTTTTAGCAAAATAGGTTAATTAATTTAAGATGAATTTGACTTTTGAAATTTAGTTATGTTGTTAGAATTATTGAGATATTTTAGGTTGTTTTAAATTTCAAATTATGCATATTATATTTATATTGACCATAAAATGTCACTCAATGCTTAATAAAATTATTGAAAGCTATTGAAAGTCATTTGATCCAGTTAAGAGACATTTTCGATCATTATGTGCAGCCCCATCTTTAAAAAAAGGTAAAAGGGATGGATTTACCCTCGAACATTAACAAATGGTACATATATGCCCTCTTTTATACTTTGCGTCCACATAAGCCCTTGCCGTCCAATTATAAATACATATACCTATCTCACTAACAGACCGCTAATATTTAGACGTGCCTTGATCCTATTAAACTACCCATTGGACCTCTTTTTTTAACCCATAACCAACTATCCACACCATAACCTAATACCCACCCAATTTCTCTAAAAAAATCCTAATTAAAATATCCAAATTAAAACAACCAAATACCCACCCAAATTAAAATCCATGCCATGACTATAGGCAATTACCATATTGTTAACCTTAATGAGGTTATTCTTTGCCTGATACTCACATAGTCACTTTCAGGGTAATTTTGACGTTTTCTTTCTTGCTATTTTATTTATTGATGTTTAACCAACTAGGGTTTCTTTATTTGATCTGCTATGATAAAGTTTGAGTGTTTTGTGGTTGATCTATGAGTAATCAAGAATGGTTTGTGTGTGTTGAATTTTATGCTGGAGGTGTAGAGCTTCAATTTTAATCTAAGTTGAGTTTCAATTATTGAACATGTAAGTAAAATATTACATATGAAATTAATCTGTGTTAGGTTACATTGACATCTAGAAATGCCAATTATCAAGGGGACAATATTGAAGGGCATTTTACATTTGAGGAAGCGGAAGCTGGGAATTACGTGACTTGGGTGGGTATTTGGGTGTTTTAATTTAGATTCCTTTTAGAGGAAATTGAGTGGGTGTTGGGTTATGGGATAAATAGTTCGGTTATGGGTTAAATAAAAGGGGTCAAACATGTAGTTCAATAGGATTAAGACACGTGTAAAATATTAGGAGTCCGTTAGAGAGAAGGGTATATGTGTACCTATAATTTGACGACAGGGGCTTATGTGGACACAAAGTATAATGCAGGAAATATACATTCCATTTATTAAATATCATTCGAATAAAAAATCAATAAATTCAAATCCAAAACTGTAATTCAAAATTTAGTCGCGGATTAATTTTTTTAAAAAAAATCATTGCTTGTGAGACGACAAAATAAGATTGGGAAAAATTACAAAAGGATATTCAGGAAGTGAACTAGTAAGGCAGATGCAAAATTTTAATTTGAAAAGATGCAAGAACATGAAACTATTGTGAGATAATTTCTTTTATTGTTTATAAAATCAGGTTGATTGGCGAGAATTTCAAAGATGGCAGAATAGTAGAAATTTTTTTTGTGACAATTTCACAGAGATTCAAATCTAAAATTTCATCCCTAGAAGAGTCTAAGGATCTCTCTATATTTCTGTTGAAGAACTAATAAGTGCTCTTCCAGCACAAGAGCAGAGAAGAGCCTTCCGGTAAGATAATGTTACCAATCTTACTGAGGGTGCCTTTTATGCACAAACCAAAAAAGGAAAAGGTAAATTGTCTTCTTCGCAAATACTGCCAAAGAAAAACACACTTGGAAAATTTTTGTTGGTGGAGACATGATGCAATATGTGGAAATTGCAAACACGCCAGTCATGTTATAAAAGTATGCAACCTGAAGAACAATCTTAAAGAACAAGTTGTAGAAGCAGAAATCGATGAGGAACAACTTTTAAAATTGCAATATCGAAAGCAAAGGAGGAGTGTTGAAGTCTGCTTTAGCTAATGTAATAGTTTTTCGCAAAATAAGTTAATTAGTTTAAGATGAATTTGAATTTCAAATTTTAGTTAGGTTGATTGAACTACGAGATATTTTAGGTTGTCTTAACTTTCAAATTATGCAGATTATATTTTTTTATGTTGGCTATACATAACCCCTCAATGCTTAGTAAAATGATTGAAAGCTATTGAAAGTCATTTCAATCCGCTAGCAAACAATTTCAATTATTTTGTGCTGCCCTATCTTTTCAAAAAAACACCAATAGAGGCGCATCAGCGTGCATAATATGAAATGGAAAAAACATCTCTTCCTTGGATGTCGTCTCATGGATGCATTATGCACAACTAAAACCATGAAGGCCGAGATGAAAGCACTCAAAGTGGGAATTGAAGTTGGAGGACCCTTGTCGCTTGATAGATATAGGAGGCCAAGGTTGATGCTCCCAAGTAAACTCAAAAGCATTTGTGATGTGCAAGAGGTAGAGAATTTCCAATGGTGTTTGGAGAAGTACTTTGAATTCAACAGGCTGAAAAGAGATGAGAATAAGATAAAATCTGTCACGTAGTACCTCTCAGAGATAGCCATGATGTGGTCGAGGAATTTGAGAGTTTGAGATATGGAAGGGCTTTGCATCATCAACACTTGGGAACAATTCCGGGAAGAGTTCAAGAAGGAATTTTTCCCAACAAAGTCATCTATGAGACAAAGCGCAAGTTTAGGGAGTTGAAGTAGACAAACAACATACGAGAATATGTGAAGGAGTTCACCACCATCATGCTTAAGATTCCCAACTTCACAAATGAAGATATGTTGTTCCACCTCTTATCGCTCTTAGTTCAAAAGGTCTTACTTGATCTTACAAGATCGTGAAAGATTCGTGAGTAAGTTGTCAAGTGCCGCACGAAGCTTTAGTGAGACTAGGTCTATGACACAAGGGTCTGAACCTATCCTTGAACCCGAGACTTGTGAAAATTATTCTAAGGCAAGGGTCTAAAAAAAGGGTTCAAGGACGGTGGAAGAGTCCATGGTCAGTGAAAAATATTATAAGAGAATGGTCTAATAAAGTGTACAAGGATGATAGAAGAGTCCAAGGTCAGTGAACCTATCCTTAAACCAAGGGTCGGGTGAAAATAGTTCTAAGGCAAGGGTTTGCTATCATGGATGCATTAAGCACAAAAACTATCAAGGACGAGATGTGTTACGACTTGAAAAATTAATACATGAAACTAGAACCTAATGACTGTGTTGTTAAGTTTGATATGGGGTTTTATGTCTATAAAATGAGTTCCTGAGCTTAAGTTAAGGGGTTACATCAGAGTACGACTCCCCAAGGACCAACCAGGGGTCCTTGAGGAGCACCCTAAAGCCTGACCCCAAGGTTGCCCCGAAGGACCAAACTGTCAAAAATGTTAGGACCTATGGATGGGACCTATGCCCAGTAGGTCCATTAACACCCCTTGGAACGCATCCGTAGTTCAAGGCCACAAATGAAGAGTCTTAAAATCAAACCATGTACGTTCAGTACGAGACTCTATCTCACTCACGGTCTGTTGGTTGATGGGCGTGGATTGCACCTGCAATCTGCTTAGTCTCGGCCAATTTAAGGGTTAAGTTAGGTAATTCCAAATTAATTAGTTATAGGGTGGGGACAGTAATTTGATTAATTAAATTTATTTAGCGATTTTTAATGTATTAAACTCCCTTTTACAACTCATTATTCCCAAAACACAAAAATAGAAACTACCCTCTCCAAATATCCGTCTAACAAAGAAGAAGTCAAGGTTTGGAGCTCAAGATTTCATCTTGCTTCTTCAATTTCGTTGAGTTTATTCAATTGAGGCATGGTAGTGTTCATCGTTGGTTAGTTTTCACCCAAGGAGTCCCTCGAAAGCATGAGTTCAAGTTTCCAAATTCCCTAAAAGTTAGGATTTAAATCTAACTTATGGGTTCCACTTCAAAACATTTTCAATTATTGTTTTTTGGGGAATTATAATTTAATTGATGAATCAATGATGATGAATTTCCTCCATGATCCCATGTTCCACCCCAGGTTTCCCTCCAAAAGATGATTTCAAGTTTCCGAATTCCCCCAAAGTTGGTGTTTCAATGTAAGTCATGGGTTAAAGTTTAAAACGTTTTCAATGATTATTTTATGGCGAATTATTATTGAGTTGATGAAATAATGTTGAATTATGATGAATTACCCCGATGAACCCATGTTCCTGAAATTACTAAGCTGTGAATTGATTATTTGGGCTGATTGACTATGGAAGCATGTTAAATTGATTTTGCGATACTGACTGAGTTATTGAATCATGATGATCCCCTTATCTAACTTTGTACTCTAAATGGTTTGATTGAGATTGATTCCTAGCCTTGAAGGGCAATTTGTAACGAATTGATATATAAATCATGATGTTATGCATGTGCTTTGTTATTTCAATGCAAGTATTATGATCATACCTAGAATGCAATTGTGTTATTAGTGGAAGCTTACTCTCAATTAACACTTATGAATGATGATGACAAAATTCAAAGGGTATCTTCAATGTAATGTTACATCTTTAATTGGTAGACTTAGGCATCCTCTTCTTGGGTAAATGAAAGTAATATTGATTGATTTACCTTGATTTAGTAGACTTAGGCATCCTCTTCTTGTGTTGTTAAGGTACCTTGACTTAATGAACATGAATCGATATGCCAACGGAATTCCTTTCATAAATGACTAATGAAGTATTATAAGGCTTTGTCTTGAATCGATAGGCCAGTGTCAATCTTTTCACAATAAGTCAATGAACTTATGTAATGATGAATCTATAATGGATAGGCCAATGACATTCATTTCATTAGGATTCAATGAGTTATCTTAATAATGTACCATGAATCGATAGGCTTGAGACATTTATTTCATGTATGTGAATATTGACCTTGGGTCGATAGACCGATGGCATTCTTCTTAAGTACAATAATGTTAATGTGAATGAAATACTCTATGGGAATGGAGGATAATTGCCGATAGTGATATGGTAAGATGGAAGCTCTCCCTACTTTAGGTCGGGTTTCAATGAATATCTTTCTTATCCCATAAATATGTGCCCACATAGGATATTAGCTAGTGGATCCATCTAAAATAAAATGTTAGTTGTCCTACCTTCGACAGTAGACTACCGTTTTTCTATGTGGGGGAAAGACATTAAATTCCATGTTAAGCTCACATGGTCTATGATGGTTTATGCTTATTCCTATCATGTGATATAGGTGCTATGTATCCTTGATATCTATAGTTTAGCTAGAATGGGATTTCATCCATGCATTACACGAGTAGGCTTTGAGAGAGCTATTGGTGTGACTCTCAAATATATGAAATGTCTAATGAATGAATGTGTCCTTAATAAAGCTAACGAGAATGTTGACTTAAATTCTTAAATGTAATCATGCTTGTTGTAATTTAAAAAAAAATGATGCATGTTTTAGATGGATTATATTATGAGTTACTTTCCTTGTCATGTCCTATGAAATTTATGTGTTCCTTATGCATGAGTTTGATTAAAGATGAGTAGTGAATAATGGTAAGTTCATCTTTTGTTGCCTCAAAGTGGTAATTAGTAGGAATAGTAATTTGGAATGCTATTATGACATTGTACAAGTATAGCTTAGGGTTACTTAAGGTGAAGGTTCTAATGTGATGTAATGACTTATATGTTGATTACGTTTGTACATTATTCCTTTTATACTAAAGTTCACGATAATTCTCAAAATTGTCATCTAGCATGGTTTTTGACAAAAATGTCCTTTTAAGCATCGTTTTGCATGACTACCATGCTTGGTACATTTTTTTGTGCTAACTAATATTCGTACATTTTATTATACAAAGTTTAGGTTTCGGAAATTGAGTTGATTCCTTCTAGTTCAAAGGGCTTGGATTGGGTTCTTCCAAAACTTATGGTATGTCCTTATAGATATGAGGACAAGTGCTTTAAAGGTGTTTTATGCCTTTCATTGTAGTAGATACTTTTTAGACTTTCTATTATAAAAGTCGTGACCATATATTTTGATTCTAGATGATTTAGATGGCCTTGTAAGATAAGTAGACTTCTTATGTTTTAATGTACGTTTTTGATTGTACAGATAAAAATATATTTAAATTCTATACTATTTAAATTACTCTTATGTGTTGACATGCTTTGAGGATTTTATAAGGCTTTTTGGAGTGTTGTATGCCATGTTACGTCCGGGTTGTAGGCTCGTGGCGTAACAAACGTCTCAAGGAACAAGATATTGCGAATAACTTTTAGGATTGTTGTTTCACGAGCCACATCTCGAAGAGTCTTGTTCATCATGTGAAGAGCTCCACATTTATGATTGAGAGGTTATAAGACATTAGGAAGCTACAGTTCTTTCATAACTTTTCAAAGTCGTTCCATTGAGTTTATCTCTATGAAAGTCTTTCTCTTAACCCTTCTCTTGTGTTTATATGATATGCATACAGGAAAGGAAAAAACAAGAAGGACGGATGAGCAGAATGCGAATGAGGGATTTTCTCCTCAACTTAACCAAGTCCCTAAGGAAATCAAGTTATGGTTGATCTTTGGGAAATGTCCAATGAAAAAGGTAGTTCGATTCTTCTAATGATGGCTCAAGTCGTACCTACTCAAGCCCAAGCTATGACCGCCCAACCTAATAGGGGTCTTGAGATCATGTGAACCCTAATGTGAGCATTATGACTTCTAGGTAGAGGGATTTTGTGAGGATGATTCCTCCGATATTTCTTTGTTCCAAGGTTTGTGGATGAGGTGTATAAGGTAGTTGATATCATGGTGGTGACTTATACAGAAAAAGGATCTATTCGCTTATAAATTGAAGGATGTTTCTCAAGTTTGGTTTACTCAATGGAACAGCAATAGGCCATTAAAAGAGGATCCCATGGATTGGGAGGTTCTTAAGAATGCATTCCTTGATACATTTTTTCCTCATAAGAAAAGAGACGATAAGGTGGAGTTTATAAATCTTAGTCAAGGTAGCATGAATGTCCAGAGTATTCTTTGAAATTTACCTTATTGTCTAAGTATATTCAATCTTTGGTGTCCAACCCGAGGAATGACATTGGTAGATATATGACGAGTGTGTCCAACCTAGTAAAGGAAGAATGTTGTACAACATTGCTCCATGACGACATGAATAACTCTAGGCTTATGGTGTTTGCTCAAAACTTAAGAGAAAGAATAGGGAGATGAAGAGAGCTATGTCAACCAATGTCTAAAAAGAGGGTTTTTAACCAAGATTCTTCAAGAAATCCCAAGTATAACCAAGAGAAAGGTAGTGGGTCTCGATTTCCAAATCCTATTTGCACCAATTATGGAAAGAAACACCATGGAAGTGCCTAACCAGTACGAAATGGTTTCTGCAGTTGTTGAAAGAATGATCATCAAGTGAAATGTTGATCTACACTCACGACAAAAGAAAGAGAGACCATACAAGCTTACCTTTGTTGTCCGGATCCTAATGCTCCAAAGTATGGTCGTTTACATGGACTCCGATCTCTAGAGGAAAAAGGCGAGTGAAGGCATCAGTATGTTAATAGCTCTTTATAGTTGTTAATGTTTTAGTTTGGTCCCTATGCTATTATCATATTAGTATTAGTATGGGTTTACTCCCAAGAGGGAAATAGTATGCTGAATAGTAAGGTTGTTCAGAGTTACGATATCCTTATCTCTTTCCTTCTATTCATATACAAGCTTGAAGCTAAGAGTTCCTTATAGCTTGTTTCATATTATGTGTTTTCATAGTCTCCTTATGATATGCATGTTATTGATGAATTCATGTTTAAATGACAAAATGAGATTTGATGATTTATGTTTCACAAGTTGATGTGTATTTAGTATGAGTTGCCCATATGCTTCATTAGGTAAATTCTTGAACATTCCTGAATGCAATTTTTAAAGCAATTACACTAATTTTCTTCATGATTTTATGATGAGAAACATTAGAATTGTAAAGGTAATTCTTCTATTGAAATTAAAAATGTTGAAGTTTTCTTTCATAATGAGTTTGTAAATATAGTTCCTAATTTCTTTGTGTTTCATTGATTATGTTTGAGATGGAGTTGATGTTTCCTCGTAGTTTATGCATTGTTTATGATGTTTCATGCATAATGGTTTGCAAATCTTAAGTCTTTAATTCCAGAAAGTGTTTAAAGTGTAATTTGAGGAGGAATGTTCCCAAGGGGGAGATAATGTTACGACCTGAAAAATTAGTAGGAAAAACTAGAGCCTAATGAGTGTGTTTTTGGGTTTGCTATGGGATTTTATTTCGTATAATGAGCTATCGACCTTAGGTTGAGGGTTTTAGGAGTTAAAAGTCAAGGTACGACTCCCCAAGGACCAACCAAGCGTCCTTGAGGACCACCCTGAAATCTCACCCCAAGGCTACCCAAAAGGACCAAAATTGCCAAAAATCATAGGACCTACAGGTGTGACCTACGCCTAGTAGGTCCATCCACGCCCCTTGGAACCCATGAATAAGTCAAGGCCCCAAATGAGGAGTCTCATAATAAAACCACGATTGTGCAATACGAGGCGTTACCCCACTCAATATCCGTGGATTGGTGGGCGTGGATTGCACTTGCAATCTGCTTGGTCTCGGCCAACTTGAGGATTATGTTAGATAATTCCAAATTAATTAGTTATACTTGGAGATGATTTATTTTGATTAGTTGATTTTATTTTATTCTTTTCAAAGTGTTAAACTCCCTTTTACAACCTATTATTACCTACAGGATTGAAACGACCCTTTCCACATAATCTTCTCTCTAGAAACAACCATTGGATAAGAAGAAGTCAAGATTTGGAGCTAAAGATTTCATCTTTACTCTTCAATTTCGTGGAGTTTCTTTAATTGAAGTATGTAAGTTTTCATCCTTGGTTAATTTCCACCCAAGGAGTCTATACAAAACATGATTTCAAGTTCCCAAGAAACCCCAAAAGTTTGGGTATCAATCGAAGTCATGGGTTCAACTTCAAAACATTTTCAATATCATTTTATGATTAATTGATGAATTAATGTTGGATTACGATGAATTACTTTTGAAGAAAAAGGAAACTGATGATTGGAACATATCAAATGTACAAGTCCAACACAGTTGACTGACTTGTTTACAACAAAGGTTGATTAAGAAGGAATCTGACGATTGGAACATGTCGAAGGAACAAGTCCAACGAAGCTGACTGGCGAGTTTGTAGAAATCTCATGTTTAGGATTACAGAAATCAAAGATTGTATTGATTATTATTGATGTGTTGATAGTATTGATATTTTGATTAATATTAATATATTGATATGTTAACCAATATCGGTAGTATTGATATGTTGATAAATATTTGTAGTATTGATCGTATTGATCAATTGATTTATTGATTAATAATAATGTTGATAACATACTCCTTATATAGCAGAAAATCATAGTCCTAAGTTAACTGCACTTAGAGTCCTACTATAATACCAATTACTACTATAATAATAATACAACTACAAATAATTTAGTCCTAGTTGTACTATAATCCTAATCATAAAAATAATTCTAGATGAAATATAATCCTAATTAAAATAGGTGGTCTAATCCTAGTACGACTCTAATTCTTCAGCAGCGTTGTTACTCACCAGTTAGCTTCGTTGGACCTGTTCCTTCTACATGTTCAATCCTTAGCTTCCTTCTTGATAATTACTTGTTGTAGATAAGTCAGTCTACTGCGTTTGGACCTGTTCCAATCGTCAGTTTCCTTATTCTTCAACACTTCCCCTCAAGCTAGTGAGTAGAGGAATGGTTATTCCTAGCTTGCTTTGAATATTAAGCAAGCAAAAACTCTGAGTAAATACCAAGCAAAAAACTATTTTTGTCAATGATTCGATTTGTTAATGTTGTTGTTTCTGAATATCTAAAAAAATACTTTGAATACCCAACAAAAACTTGTTTTGTCAATGCTTCGCTATGTTGATATTGTTGTTTCGTCGTCCATTTCCTTTTTGGGCACGTATTACCATGTTATGGTTTTGGTTATGACAATTTTTTTCCTCGTCCCTTATATCAAAACCTGTAAGAGCAATAACCAATTTATTAATGATGGATTATGGTGCCTTACGCAAGTTTCTAGAAAAAGTATATGATTTTGCTTCTTGAATATATGTTTTATTTCAATGATTTTCCACATCTCCTTGGCAGTTTCGCAACCCACAATTAGGTGCATACTTTTTTCGGTCAAGCTGCTTGAAATTCAACTATTTAGAAACCCATCTATCTCCTTCCAATCATTAATAGTGTCACTATATTTTGCATCATACTTAGCCGCTACAACTTTCCTAGCAGTCTGTCTAATAAACCAACTATTTTTCCTTGGTTCATTCTCTGTGATTTGAATCAATTGGAATATATGTGTCCTCTTTATGAGGTAGTTTGCTGGCTTATGTTTGATTAAGCAAGTGACACGGAGATTGACATGGTTTTTGGTAGAAGTGGTCATAGCAACATGTGCATCTTTTTTTTGGGGGGGGGGGTGAGGGTTCGTTTTTTGGTTTTTATCAATATGCAGAGAGCGAAAGATCATCAAGCTCTCTTACCATGTAGAAATCCCACGTCTAGGACTAGAGAAATCAAAGAATGTATTAATAGTATTGATATGTTGATCAATATTTATTGTATTGATCGTATTGATCAATTAATTTATTGATTAACAATAATGTTAATAACATACTCTTTATATAAAAGAAAATTGTGAAGTCCTAAGTTAACTATACTTATAGTCTTAATACATTACCTATTACTACAATAATAATAATAAAAACTATAAATATTCTAATCCTAGTTGTAGTATAATCCTAATCATAAAAATAAGTTTAGATGAAATATAATCCTAATTAACATAGGTAGTTTAATCCAAGAGCAACTCTATTCTTCAGCAGTGTTGTAACTCGCCAGTCAGCTTCGTTGGACCTGTTCCTTCGACATGTTCCAATCCTTACCTTCCTTCTTAATATACACTTGCTGTAGACAAATCAGTCAACTACGCTGGACCTGTTCTTTGACATGTTCCAATCGTTAGTTTCCTTCATATTCAACAATTACCCTATGGTCCCCAAAATACTAAGTTGTGAATTGATGATTTGTATTGATTGACTATAGAGGATGTTACATTTATTATGTCTATATTCATTGAGTTATTGATTTATGATAATCCCCTTATCTAGTGTAGTATTCTACATGTTTGTTTTGAAACTGATTCATAGCGTTGAAGGGCAATTTGTGATGAATTGATGTATAAATCATGATGATATGCATGTGCTTTGTGATTTCAATTAAAGTATCTGATAACATCTAGGAAGCAATTGTTTTATTATTGGAAACTTACTCGTAATTAACATTTATGAATGATGATAGAATGGGAATGGTTTTTTCAATGTAATGTTACATCTTGAATTGGTAGGCTTAGGCATCCTCTTCAACATCTTCTCCTTTTCCTTCTTCTCCTTTGCATTCTTCTCCTTCTCCTTCTCCTCCTTTTCCTTCTTCTCTGTTTCGTTCTTCTCACTAATTACATAATGTTTTTGGGAAATACATAATTCAACCTCTTACACTTCGAAGGATGTGAAATCTTCTTGGATCATTGCACGTCAATATTATGAGACAATTTCCTTAAAATTATTAGTCAGTTTTTTAACAGGACTAATAAAATAATCATGTTGCTGCTCACATTCTTCGCATACACAAAAAGAGCATTTCATGTTAGAAGATGAAGTTTCTTCTATCATTTTATCTACGTTGTGAGGTGTTTAAGAATGCATTCCTTGATACTTTATTTCCTCGTGAGAAAAGGGAGCCTAAGGTGGAGTTTATCAATCTTAGTCAAAGTAGCATGAATGTGCAACAATATTCTTTAAAATTTACCTTATTGTCTAAGTATGTTCCATCTATGGTGTCCAACCCAAGGGATGAGATTGGTAGATATATGACGGGTGTGTCCAATCAAGTTGAGGAAGAATGTCGTACAACAATGCTCAATGATGACAGAATATCTCTAGGCTTATGGTGTTTGCTCAACAAATTGCGGAATCTAAACTTAACAAAGAGAATAGGGAGATGAAGAGAGATATCTCAATCAAGGTTTAAAAAGAGGGATTTTGACTAGGATTCTTCAATAAATCCCAAGGATAACCAAGAGAAAGGTAGTGGGTCTCCATTTCCAAATCCTATTTGCACCAATTATGGAAAGAAACACCATGGAAGTACCTAACTTGTATGAATGGTTGCTATAGTTGTGGAAAAAATTATCATCAAGTGAAACATTACCCTACACTCACGACCAAAGGAAGAGAGACCATACAAGCTTATCTTTGTTGTCTGGATCCTAATTCTCCAAAGTATGGTCGTTTCTATTGACTCTGGTCTCTAGAGGGAAAATACGAATGAAGTCAATGGTATGTTGATAGATCATTATGGTTGTGAATGTTTTATTGAAGTCCCTGTGCTATTCTCAATTAGTCTTAGTATGGGTTCACTCCAAAGAGGGAGATAGCATGTTTAATAGTAAGGTTGTTTGAGTTACCATATCCTTATCTCTTTCCTTCTATATATATTCAAGCTTGAAACCAAGAGATCCTTGTAGCTTGTTTCATGTTATGTGTTTCCATTTTCTCCTTATGATGTGCATATTCTTGATTAATTCATGTTTAAATGAGAAAATGTTATTTCATGATTTATGTTTCACAAGTTGATGTGCATTTAGTATGATTTGCCTATATGATTCATTAGGTAAATTGTTAAACATGCCTAAATGCAATTTTAAAAGAAATTACATAATTTTCTTCATGATGTTTTGATGAGAATGATTAGAATCGGAGAAGGTAATTCCTCTATTGAAATATAAAATGTTGAAGTTTTCTTGCATAGTGAGTTTGTAAATATAGTTCCTAATTTCTTTGTGTTGCATTGATTATGTTTGAGATGGAGTTGATGTTTCCTCATAGTTTTTTCATTGTTTATGATGTTTCATGCATTATGGTTTGCAAATCAAGAGTCTGTAATTCCAGAAAGAGTTTAAAGTGTAATTCGAGGAGGAATGTTTCCAAGGGGGAGATAATGTTACGACCTGAAAAAGTAGTAGGAAAAACTAGATCCTAATGAGTGTTTTGTTGGGTTTTCTATGGAATTTTATTTCTAAAAATGAGTTCTCGAGCTTAGGTTGAGGTTTTTAGGGGTTAAACGTCAAGATACGACTTTGCAAGGACCAACCAAGCGTCCTTGAGGACCACCCTTAAATCTAACCCCAAGGATACCCCAAACGACGAAAACTAACAAAAATCATAGGACATACGGATGTGACCTATGCCCAGTAGGTCCATCCACGCCCCTTGAAATGGAACAACCGTAAAAATAGATATGGTAAGTAATGCTTAATGTGTCTAGAATGCCAACGATTAGACCGGGTTCACACGAATTGATGCGCGTAGAACCAAACCTCGAAACCCTTGCTACATCAAAGAAAACTAACTGGGGAGTTAGTTGAGATAGTAAATATTTGTTCCAACCAAGTAAGGCTCTCGAATATGAAGATTTACTCGATGGAGTTTTTACCGGACTTAAAAGGAGGAAATCTTAGGTTTGGAGAGTCAGGGGTAAAATGGTCTTTTTTTAGGATAAGGGTAGTATCATAATTAACCTAAATATATAATTATATTTAATTAATAAAGTTAGTGGGCATTTTTGGGAGAGAGGGCCAAAATTGGGTTCTTGAATTTAAGTCTTCCTCCACCCGGGTTCGAACCTAGGTGGAAGAAATGAACTAAATTATTTTTTATTTAAGTTGGTAAATTAATGTAATTAATTTATATTTGTTAGTTATTAGATGATTTAAAATAAAATAAAATTAGATTTTTAATAATTAAATAAAACCTTATTTGACTACGTCCTAAACTAGACTCCTTAAGAAAACTTTTCTCTCCCACGCTCATCTCTCTCTCTCATGTCTCTATCACCCTCATTCACGTTGTCTCTACCAAAATAACTCCAAAAACAGTAGTTAAACCAAATTTATTCACACTTTAAGAACTCACACGAAAATATAAGAAAAACAAACGTTAATAAATCACGTAGGCAAAGAGAAGGTATTCCGTCGAGTTTGGTGTTGAAATTTTGGTGTTGGACGTTTGTTTTGAGGAGCTATTTGGGTTGAAAGTCAAGATTTGAACTTCAAAAAGGTATGGGTTCTCTTCTCATTTGGTCCCTTTCCCAATAGACCCCCTAAGGTTCAGACGAATCTATTCCAAAAACTAGGATTGTTCTCTGTTGCATGTCCATGTCACTAGCTGCCATTGAATAATAGGTTTGTTTATATTTGCTGGTAGAAAACCAGGGATGGAACGTGTTTTTGTGATGATTATGTGTATAGATGCATAAGTCATACGTGGATTAAATTTTCAAGAATAATGCTACCTACTTAGATCGAAATCAAGATCTTGGCATACATACAAGATGCATAAGTCGTGTACTACATAATCTTAGGAAGATATGAATCATTTAAATGAACTATGAATGAAGCCTAATGGCCTGTATGTATAGACCCATATGTCTAGCATACGTTTAAAAATAAGTGAACCTAACATGTATGTCATGAAATGATGTAACCCTAGAAGGGTTAAGTACGAGTGTAAAACACACTAAATGGCCAAGTGCGCATACGATGAAATGATTATTATCAAATGATATGATGAAACCCTAGAAGGGTTAAGTAAGAGTGTGAAACATACCAAATATCAAAGTGCATTGGCATATGATGAAATGAACATTCACGTAAAAAAGGGTGAGTAACTATGAAGGGAAAATGTGCCAATGATAATGAATCCGGTGACAACATGAAATGAGGATAATGGAAAAGATGAGATCTCCAATGAGCCTAAGTAAATGTTACCAAAACGTACTCACGTATGAGAGTGTAAAGTTAATGAAGAGACCACTCTCTATGAACACTCTAATAAAAGTAATGAGATTAGCACACTTAATAATAATGATGAGATGAGAAATCATCTACTAAGCTATGATGTCCTCATACTAGAAGTCAGCTTCCATGACGTATGAGCTAAACGTAATGGAACTTTATACTTAGCACCGATAGAATAGATATGAGAGGTGATGTCTTCTTTCGAGATGGGCGGAGGTTCACGTAACTCTCATGAGACGACTTTCTCTAGCATGCTGGGTATGGGTCTCCTTATATCTCCTAGTCTTTGAACCTATATTACCAATATAGGGATTTGGCAGGGTTTAATTCCCCTGTATATAGCATTTTTTGGGTAACTTTGGCCAGTGATTCCACCTTTTTTCGGTGTGGGGTTTCTTGACACTGGATTTCATGGTGCTCACATGATCTATGTCGGTTAAAGTTAAAGTTTCCAATGAATGGATTAGGCCAACCTCATATGATGCACATAATTAAACGAATGATACCAATGGTGTTAGGATAGGATAATCAAGAGGTTAGTTAGATTCAAGTAATGACATTAGGTCATTCTATGTCATTGCACAACAGACCCGATGAAAGTCTTAAACTACAACTTAGGTATAGCTGGTGTTTACATTGGCCTATGAATGAAATGAAATGAAGTATGTATGAATGAACAAAGCAGACTCTGTGTTGGCTAAAGCAGAGTCCCTAGGTGAGGTCCCATATGTTGAGCCCTCATTTTTGGGAAGTCTTAATGTCAAGTTCATGATTCCAAGGTCTCATGGCATACGAATGAATGATATGCACAATGTTATGTGTTAAGGAATTATGATATGTGCTATTTGTACGCTGTTTTGTGTTGTATGTAAAATGTTAAGTATGATTATGCATGTTACTCTCATGGCATTACTTTCCTAATCAAAATTTTTTAAAGCTCATAAACTTTCCTAATTCAAATTTGGAAGATTCACTCAATTTGGAAAGTCCACTGACTTGACCTTCTATAATCATGTTGTTAGGAAAGAGCTAATCTTACTCATTCATGTCCTTGGTGTGTGCTTGTATATACCCATACTTTGTGCAATTATGTACTAACCCTATACAACTCTAAACTTTTAGCTGCAGGCACAGGTGGACGCTAGAGCTGTAGGATCAACGTTGCAGTTATTGGACGTCGAGCATTCATTTGGACCTTGTAGGCCCTCATGCTTTCGAGGAAGCTTGACCATTTACTTTCTAGATTAGTTATAGGATTGAGCTAGTTGAGTATGTTCCACTAGCGTTTCTTTCCCTTTTTTGTTCATACATTGTATTGGTGCCATTTTGGAAACTACATCTTTATCGTTGTAATAATTATTTCCTTTATTTAATGATCTTAATGTTATATGGTGGATGGTGAACAATTACGTATGTAGTAGAATGTTTAGTAAGAATGTTCAGAAATAAAAAATTTCAAATTTTCCGCTAAAATTAACCTAGATGAAGTCAGAATAATGTATCTAGGCTTGTCTGCAACCTCTAAGAGGTCAACAACACCGATCTCGTCTGGGATCTAGATTCCGGTCGTGACAAAGTCAGTATCAGAGCACTAGGTTAAATTCCGAGGATAATAAGTTCACATCAACTACATTGAGTAGTTTCTAGGGCATGGTAGTGAAGTGCACCACTATCCTGAATTAGAGAATGCATGATGCGTTGGAGATTTTCCCTTCTTCTGATCTTATCGTGCCTTCTCTAATGTCTGTTTCTTGGTGTTAAGAGAATATCTAACATCAACTCTTGAAATTCAGAAAGATGAATACGAGGAGTAACAAAGGCAGAGCAACAAGGGGTTCCCATGGAGAACCCACTTGCCAACACCATGGCTAGCAGGTTAAGGGACTTCACGAGGATGAATCCTCCCATTTACACTGGATCTAAGATTGCTGAGAATCTCGAGGAGTGTAAGGAAGCTATGTTTCATGCCAGCATGGGCATTTCAAAGCTTATGGTCCATGTCCAACAAGTGGAGGAAAACAGGAATAGGGAGCATACTAGGGCAGGGAACAGGTCAAGACAAGCTGAGAAGAATTTTTCAAGGAAGATCATTACTGAAATCAGGAATAACCCCAGGTTTAAAAAAGGAATCTCCCACCAAGGGGATTCATGTTTGTCCAAGGATCTCTATGATAGGGATTCCAATCCCATAGTTAAGAGTAGGAAGTGTGTAAAACTTCATGGAGGAGAGTGTATGAGGGGCTCTAATGCTTGTTAGATTTGTAGCAAACCGGTTCACATGGTGAAGGATTGTCCGAATAGGAGAAGTAAAGAACAAGGGATGTATAGAGTTCAACCTAATGGTCCAAGTGAAAAGGCTCCAAGGAGGCAACGATTCTTCGCACTCAAGTTTAGCAGTGCAGGGGAAGGCACCTTTGGTGAAGTCTCGGGTGCGTAGCCTTAATTAGTCTTTCATATATTTGATTGTGTATGGTGTTTATGCACTAGTATGAAGTTAATATATTTGAGTCATCATGTTGGTTGCTGAATTGTATGAATTACATGTTTACTTATGTTATATGCTTCGATGAGACTAGTTTAGGAGACAGTTCCTTAGTATATTAATGTAAAGATACTTGTAGGTTTCAAGGATGTGCACCATCATGTTAATATGTGAATCAGATAATCACCAATAGGGAGTATTGAATTACCTATGTATGCATACATTCTATACATGACTTATTTATGGTTAGTGAAGAGTAGTGTCATTCGGGGACGAAATGTTCCTAAGAGGGGGGAGGGGGGAGAATGTAACAACCCTAAAAATGGATATGCTAAGTAATGTTTAATGTGTCTAGAATGCAAACTATTAGACCGGGTTCACACGAATTTATGCGTGTAGAACCAGACCTCGGAACCCTTTCTACATCCCAGCCAACTAAATTGGGGGTTAGTTGATCTAGGAAAGATCGGTCCAACCTTGTAGGGCTCTTGAATACGAAGATTTACTCGAAAGAGTCCTTATAGGACATAAAAAGATGAAATCTTAGGTTTGGAGGGTCTAGGGGTAAAATGGTCTTTTTTGAGGCTAAGGGTAGTATCGTAATTACCCTAAATACATAATTAATTGTTTAATTAATAAGGTCTAGGGGAATTTTGGGGAGAGAGGACCGAAATTGGGCTCTTGAAGTGAAGTCTTGCTCCACCAGGTTCGAACTAGGTGGAAGCAATGAATTAAATTATTTTTAATTTAAAATGGTAAATTAAGAGCAATGAATTAAATTGTTTTTAATTTAAAATGGTAAATTAATTTAATTATTTATATTTATTAGTTATTAAATGATTTAAAATAAAAGGAAATCAGCTTTTTAATAATTGAATAAAACCTTATTTAACTAAGCCCTAAACTAGACTCCTAAGCCAAAGAAAACTCTTCTCTCCAACGCTTATCTCTCTCTCTCTCTCACGTCTCTATCACTCTCATTCACATTTTCTCTGCCAAAATAACTCCAAAAACAGTAGGTAAACAAAAGTTCTTCACACTTGAAGAACTCACATGAAAATATAAGAAAAACAAACGTTAGTCAATCACGTAGGTAAAGAGATGGTTTTCCGTCGAGTTTAGTGTTGAACTTTTGGTGTTGGATGTGTTTTTGGAGAATTTCTTTTGGCAGCAAGTCGAGGGTTGAACGTAAAAAAGGTATGGGTTCTCTTCTCTCTTGGTCCCTTTTCCAAGAGACCCCCTAAGGTTCAGACGAGTCTATTCAAAAAAGTAGTATTGTTCCACGTTGCATGTCCCTGTCACTAGCTCCCATTGAATCATAGTTTGTTTATGTTTGCAGGTAGAAAAATAGTGATGAAACGTGTTATCTTGATGACTTTGTGTTTATATGTTTTTTTTCCTACGAATTATGTGACTTATGTTGATGTTTCCGAAAATGTAACTACGTGTGTCTGTGTGTGTTGTCGTGGCTATTGTTCAAGGTGTAGGACTTGAAATGACATGATAGTTCTTTATATTTCATGTACACATGATGGTGTAAATGTGATGTTCATATGAGTTGACGTGTGGCTGATTTGAGGGATAATTTCTTGTCTAAACGAATCCATGAAAACGCACCTAAAGCGTTCTAAATGCACTACGAAATTTCCCTAAGAAATAAGGTGTAACTTGATGAAAGGATGCTGAAAAATTAAAATAAAACTTCCAGCTTCTAGTGATGAATTTCGGTCAGAAAAGAGGGTTCAAAATGTTGAAAAAATGAATTAAAACAAGTGAGTTCATGGAGGATTGAACCCATGACCTCACCGTGTTAAAAACCATGAAAATAAAGAAGTAAAAAGAAATGTGGTGAAGGGGATTTGAACCATGGTATTGGCTGGAAAAAGTAACTTAAAAGAAAAAAAAAAAGAAATCAGAGGAGTGGTATTAGAAACCACCACCTCTTAATCATATTTAAGGAGGAGAATAAGAGAAAAATAAAGGGGGAGGAATGTGGAAATCGAACCCACGACCTCTTAGGAAGATTAAGGAGGAGAATAAAAGAAAACTAAAGTGGGAGGCGTGTGGGAATCGAACCCACGACCTCTTAGACAGATTAAGGAGGTGAATAAAAGAAAAATAAAGGGGGAGGCATGTGAGAATCGAACCCACGACCTCTTAGACAGATTAAAAAAGGAGAATAAAATAAAAATAAAGGGGAAGACGTGTGGGAATCAAACCAACGACCTCTTAGGTAGATTTAACGAGGAGAACAAAAAAAATAAAGAGAGGTTGTGGGGGTTTGATCCACAACCTCATAGTCAACTCGAAATAGATAAGGAGAAATAGATTAAAAAATAAAAAGGGAAGTGGGGGTTTGATCCCACAACCCCTCGGCCAAGTAAGAGGTAATTCAAAAGAGAAAAATAAAGAGGAAACTTTGATGTTTGGGCTCGATCAATGGTCCCAATGTCATGTGGACAAAAATACAATGAATGAAAAAAATTTAGGTGTTGTCTAAGGGATTAGAAATTGGGTTCCCTTGCCCAAATTCCATATAGATGCATGAGTCATACGTGAATTAACTCTTAAAGAATAATGCTGCCTACTTAGATCAAAATTGAGATCTTGGCATACATACAAGATGCATAAGTCTTGTACTACATAATGTTAGGAAGATATGATTTACTTAAATGAACTATGAATGAAGCCTTGTGGCTTGAATGTATAGACCCATAAGTCTAGCATACATTTAAAAATAAGTGAACCTAAGATTTATGTAATGAAATGATGTAACCCTAGAAGAGTTAAGTACGAGTGTAAAACACACTAAATGGCCAAGTGCATTAGCATATGATGAAATTATTATTATGTAGTGTAATGATGAAACTCTAGAAGGGTTAAGTAAGACTATGAAACACACCAAATATCGAAGTGCATTGGCATATGATGAAATGAACATTCCCGTAAAAAGGGTAGAGTAACTATGAAGAGAAAATGTGCTAATGATAATGAATGTGGTGACAACATGACATGAGGCTAATATAAACGATGAGAGAAATCTCAAATGAGCCTAAATAAACGTTACCAAAAAGTACTCACCTATGAGAGTGTAAAGTTAATGAAGAGACTAGTCTTTATGAACACTCTAGTTAAAGTATTGAGATTAACACACTTAAAACTAATGATGAGATGATAAATCATCTATTGAGCTATGATGTCTTCATACTAGAAGCCAACTTCCTTGACGTATGAGTTGAATGTAATGGAACTTTATGCTGAGCTTCGATAGACTAGTTATGTGCGGTGATGCCTTTTTTCGGGAAGGGAGGAGGTTCACATAACTCTCATGAGATGAGACTAACCGGAATGTCGGGTATTGGTCTCCTGATATCTATTACTTTTCGAACCTATACTGCCAATATAGGGATCTGGCGGGGTCCAATTTCCATTTACGCTATCATGTTTTGGGGCACTTTGGACGGTGATTCAACCTCTTTTCGTCGTGGGGTTTCATGACACTAGATTTCATGATGCTCACATGATCTATGTTGATTAAAGTTAAAGTTCCCAATGAATGTATGAGGCCAGCCTCAAAGAATGCATATAATGAAACAAATGATACCAAAGGTGTTAGGATAGGATAATCAAGAGGTAAGTTAGATTCAAGTAATGACATTAGGTCATTCTTGATCATTTCACAACAAACCCGATGAAAGTCTTAAACTACATATTAGGTTTAGCTGGTGTTTACATTGTCCCATGAATGAAATGAAATGAAGTACATATAAATGAACGAAGGAGACTCTGTGTTTGCTAAAGATAATCCCTAGTGGAGGTCCCATATGTTGAACCCTCATATTTGGGAAGTGTTAATGTCAAGTCCATGATTCCAAGGTCTCATTGTATACGAATGAATGATATGAACAACATTATGTGTTATTGGAATTATGAGATGTGCTATGTGTACCCTGTTGTGTGTTGTGTGCAAAATGCTAAGTATGATGATGCATGTTACTCTCATGGCATAACTTTCCTAATCCAAATTTGAAAAACTCATAAACTTTCCTCATTCAAATTTGTAAAGCTCACTCAATTTCCTAATATCAATTTGGCAAGTCCCCTGACTTGACCTTCTATAATCATGTTGTTGGAAAGATATAATATTACTCATGCATGTCCTTCGTGTGTGCTTGAATATACATCATACTTAGTACAAGTGTGTACTACCCCTATAGAACTATAAACTTTTAGGTGTACACACAGGTGGACGCTAGAGCTACAGGATCAACACTGTAGGTATTTGGACGTCGAGCATTCATCCGGACATGGTAGGCCCTCATGCTTTTGAAGATGCTTTCCCATTTAAATTCTAGCTTAGTTATAGGATTATCTAGTGGAGTATGTTCCACTAGCGTTTCTTTCCCTTTTTGCCTAGACATTGTATTGGCACCATTTTGGCAAGTACATCTTTATTGTTATAATAAACTGTTTCTTTCATTTGATGATCTTAATGTTATATGGTTGATAGTGAACAATTACGTAAGTAGTAGAACGTTTAGTAAGCATGGTAAGAAACAAAATGTTTCAAATTTTCCGCTAAAATTAACCTATATGAAGTAAGAATGATGTATGTACGCTTGTCTGTGACTTTTAAGAGGTCAACGACGCCGGTCTCGTTCGAGGCTTAGATTCTGATCGTGACAAGGACCCATCCGTAGGTCAAGGCCCCTAATGAAAATTCTCATAACAAAACCACGGTTATGCAATACGGCGTGGAATGCACTTTCAATATGCCCAGTCTTGGCCAACTTGAGGATTAAGTTAGATAATTTCAAATTATTTAGTTATTGTTGGGGATGATTTATTTTGATTAGCTGATGTTATTTTATTCTTTTCAAAGTGTTCAATTCCCTTTTACAAACCTATTATTCCCTACAAAAATAGAAACTACCCTTTCCAAATAATTTTCTCTCTAGAAACCAACATTGGATAAGAAGAAGTCAAGCTTTGGAGCTCAAGATTTCATCTTTCCTCTTCAATTTCCTGGAGTTCCTTTAATTGAAGTATATTAGTTCTCATGCTTGGTTAATTTCCACCCAAGGAGTACATACAAAAAATGATTTCATGTTCCCAACATCCCTCAAGAGTTTGGGTCTCTATAGAAGTCATGGGTTCAACTTCAAAACTTTTTCAATGATTGTTTTATTATGAATTGATGAATTAATGTTGGATTACGATGAAAAACTATTGAAGAAGAAGGAAATTGATGATTGAAACATGTCAAATGAACAGGTCCAACAAAGTTGACTGACTTGTCTATAACAAGTGTTGAGGAAGAAGGAAGTTGAGGATTGGAACATGTCGAAGGAACAAGTCCAACGAAGCTTACTGGCGAGTTCAAAGAAATTCATGTAGAAATCTCATGTCTAGTACTAGAGAAATCAAGGATTATATTGATTATTATTGATGTATTGATAGTATTGATATTTTGATTAATATTGATATGTTGATCAATATTTGTAGTATTGGTATTTAGATCAACATTTGTAGTTTTGATTGTATTGATCAATTGATTTATTTATTAATAATAATGTTAATCACATACTCCTTATATAGGAGAAAATTGTAGAGTCTTAAGTTAACAATAGTTAGAGTTCTACTACAATACCTATTACTACTATAATAATAATACAACTATAAATAATCTAGCCCTAGTTGTACTATAATCCTAATCATAAAAATAATTCTAGACGTAATATAATCCAAATTAAAATAGGTGGTCTAATCATAGTGCGACTCTAATTCTTCCACAGCGTTGTAACTCGCCAGTCAACTTCCTTGGACCTGTTCATTCTATATGTTCCAATCCTTAGTTTCCTTCTCCATCAACACCTACTGTAGACAAGTTAGTTAACTGCGTTGGACCTATTCCAATCATCAGTTTCCCTCTTCTTCAATACTTACCCTCAAGTGAGTGAGTAGAGAAACGATTACTCCTAGCTTGCTTTGAATATTCAGCAAACAAAAACTATAGGTAAATACACAAAAAAAAACTTTTTTTGTCAATGCTTCGGTATGTTGATATTTTTGTTTCTGAATATCTAAAAATATACTTTGAATACCCAGCAAAAACTTATTTTGTCAATGCTTCGGCATACTGATATTATTGCTTCCTCTTCCCCTGCCTTTTTGGGCAGCTAATACTATGTTATGGTTTTGGTTTTGACAATTTTCTTCCTCTTCCCTTATATCAAAAACTGTCCGAGCATTAACAAATAGATTAAGGGAAGATTATGGTGTCTTACGTAGGCTTCTAAAAAATTATTTGCTTTTGATGCTTGTATATATGTTTTATTACAAATATTTTCACATCTCCTTGGCAGTTAAGCAGTCCACAATTAGGTGCATGCTTTTTTTTGGTCAAGGTGCTTGAAATCCAACTATTTAGAAACACATCTTTCTCCTTCCAATCATCAATAGTTTCACTATCTTTTGCATCCTTCTTAGCCGCTACAACTTTCCTAGCAGTCTGTCTAGTAAAAAATCTATTTTTACTTGGTTCATTCTCTATGATTTGAATCAATTGGAATATATGTGTCCTCTTTATGAGATAGTTTGCTGGCTTAAGTTTAATGAAGCATGTGAAACGGAGATTGACATGGTTTTTGGTAGAAGTGGTCATAGAAACATGTGGTTATTTTTTTTAAGGGGTGGGGTTCATTCTTTTTTATCAATAATCAGAGAGCAAATGATCTTTAAGATCATATACCATATAATGATCCCATGTCTAGGACTAGAAAATCAAAGATTGTATTGGTAGTATTATATGTTGATCAATATAAGTAGTAGTGCTCGTATTGATTAATTGATTTATTGATTAAAAATAATGTTAATAACATACTCCTTATATAAAAAAATATTGTAAAGTCCTAAGCTAACTATACTCAGAGTCCAACTACATTATCTATTACTACTATAATAATAATGCAACTATCAACAATCTATTCCTAGTTGTAGTATAATCCTAATCATAAAAATAATTTTAGACGAAATATTATTCTAATTAACATGGTAATTTAATCCTAGTGCGACTCTAATTCTTCAGCAGTGTTGTAACTTGCCAGTCAGCAATTCTTCAGCAGTGTTGTAACTTGCCAGTCAACTTCGTTGAACCTATTCCTTTGACATGTTCCAATCCTCAGCTTTTTTCTTAATCAACACTTGTTGTAGACAATTCAGTCATCTGCGCTGCACCTGTTCCTTTGACATGTTCCAATCATCAGTTTTCTTCTTCTTTAACAATTACCCCATGATCCCCAAAATACTAAGTTGTGAATTGATGATTTGTGTTGATTGACTATGGAGCATGTTAAATTGATTATGTCTATATTGATTGAGTTATTTAATTATGACAATCCACTTATCTAATGTAGTATTCTACACGTTTGGGTTGAGACTGATTCATAGCCTTGAAGGGCAATTTGTGATGAATTGATGTATAAATCATGATTCTATGCATGTGCTTTGCAATTTCAATTAAAGTTATATGAAAATTAATTGTGTTATTATTGGAAGCTTACTCTCAATTAACACTTATGAATGATGATGATAGAATGCAAATGGTTTTTTCAATGTTATGTTACATCTTTAATTTGTAGGCTTGGGCATCCTCTTCTTGTGTAGATTGATGTACCTTGAATTAGTATCTTAGGCCTCCTATTTTCTTGTGTTGCTAATGTACCTTGACATAATGAATATGAATCCATATGACAATGGCATTCATTTTAATAAATAACTAATGAAGCATTATAAGATTGTCTTGAATCAATAGGCCAATGACATCCTTTTTATAATGAGTCCATGAACTAATGTAATGATGAATCTTGAATCAATAGGCAATTGACATTAATTTCTTACTGATTCAATGAGCTATCTTAATGTTGTACAATCAATCGATAGGCTTATGGAATTCGTTTCATGTGTGTGAATATGTACGTTGGGTCGAAAGGCTAATGGCATACCTCTTAAGTACAATAATGTTAATATGAATGTACTACTCTATGGGAATGGAGGCTAACTACTCAATGGGAATGGAGGCTAAGTACCGAGTATATATGGTGAGATGGAAGCTCTCCCTACATTAGGTCGGGTTTCAATGAACATTTTTCTTATTCCATAACTATGAGTGCACATAGGATATTAGCTAGTGGATCCACCTAGGCTAAAATATTAGCCGTCCTACCTTAGGAAAGTAGACCACTTCTTTTCGGTGTGCGGGCAAGAAAAAGATTTCCATGTTAAGCTCACATGGTCTATCACATAATGCTTATTCCTATCATGTGAGGTACATGCTATGGTTTCTTTAGAAGATCTATGAAGTATGATAGTATGATATGTCATCTATACATTACATGAGTAGGCTTTGAGAGAGCTATGGTGTGATTCTCTTATGTCTTAAATGTCTAATGAATGAATCTGATCTTAATGAAGCAATGTGAATGTTGACTTAAATGCTTAAATGTAATGATGCATTCTTTACTTGAATGGTATGTTAAGTTAATTTCATTGTCATGACTTACGAATTGTATGCATTCCTTATGCATGAGTATTGATTAAAGATGAGTAACGAAGAATGACAAGTTCATCTTTGGTGGCCTTAAAGTGGTACTTAGTAGGAATAGTAGTATGGGATGCTATTCGAACATTGCAGAAGTATAGCTTAGGGATACTTAAGCTAAAGCTTCTAATGTGATGTAATGACTTAAATGTTGATTATGTTTTTATCTTACGCCTTTAATGCTAAAGTTGATGATATTTCTAAGCATGGTTTTCAACCAAAATGTTCTTTTTAAGCAAGATTTTTGCATGACTATCAGACTTGGTATATTATTGTGTGCTAACCCATATTTCTACTTTTACTTCTATAAAGTGTACATTTCGGCAATTGAGTTGATTTTTTATAGTTCAAAGGGCTTGGATTGAGTTTTTCCAGAACTTGTGGTATGTCCTCATGGATCTGAGGACACGTGTTTAATTGGTGTTTTATGTCTTTCATTGCATTAGATACATTTTATACTTTCTATTGTAGAGTTGTGACACTACATTTTGATTCAAGATGTTTTTAGATGGCCATTTGGACAAGTAGACTTCCATTGTTTTGAATGATGTATCGACTGTAAGGATTAAAAGAGTTTAAATTTCCTTACTTTTTCTTTTATTTTATGTGATGACATGATATGAGGCTTGTATGGTGCTTTTTGGGGTCTTGTACGTTGTGTTATGTCTAGGGTATAGGCTTGGGGCGCAACAAGATGAAAGTGCTCAAAGTGGTATTGGTTAGAGGACCCTCATCATTCGACAGATATAGGGAGGCCAAAATTGAACCTCCAAAGCCACCTCCAAGGCATCCGTGATACACAAAAGGTGGATATGGCATTTGGAGAACTACTTCAAGTGCAACAGGGTGAAGAGCAATGAGAACAAAATCAACATTGTCGCATTGTACCCCTCAGAGATGGAAATGCATATCTATTTACACTGAATAGGATTTGAAGAGCTGTCATGATCATTCACATAAATTTCAGTGAACTATTGAAGCTAGGTGGAGGTGTAAAGAGTCCGAGATACGAAAGTGTTAAAAGCCTTCCACTTTACTTTTCTAAAACTCTTGAACTTGAAAGGTTGTTCTTTATCTCTCTTCATTCTATGTGTTATGGTATGAATGCTAAGTGACTTGTATGGTGTCTTGCGAGGTCCTATATGACATGTTACACCTAGGGGTACCTTGTGTTGTCAAAAAAAAATATCTAAACTAGTGCGGTTCAAGAATATAATATAATTATAATGTATTAGTTCCTTGACCAATTCCTCATATTTATGGCATAGTGTTATTTAGATCAAATAATTGAACATCCTTAAAAGTAACCAGGATGGGATAAATCATTGTGTTCTAACAGATAGTTAGAATGAGAACTTACTAATACATATAGGCTGCACCTCTAAGAATTATGCACAACAAAATGATGTCAATACAGAAGTTAAAGCTAGATCTCAGTTGAATAAGGAAAAGACTTGTTAAATCTGGTGATTTCAAAAGATAGACGTGCTATCGTGCAAACTGCTTGAACTTACAGAGAATAACATAATATAGTAGAAGCTCAATTTACCTATTTAATTGTGTCCGTAAGCATAAAAGTTGTATTCTTAAGGTGAGACGTTGCCTTGTCGATCTGTCAAGTTATTAAAGCAAATTAGCTCAAATTTTGAACTTTTTCCTTTAAACTGACTAATTAATAACAATAAGACTTTATGAACTTAGTCTTAATCTCATCCATCAGAGGACTTGCTTATCAATTTCCTTCAAAGATTGGATATTAATACCCACAATATAGAAGGAGCAAAATAGAGCACACAAAAAAAAAATCCAAACCATATCACTGGCCATGTTATTCAAAGTATCAAAACATTCTATTATGACCTTCAAACCTTGATCATATGAGAAGTTGAATCAAAACCATACATCGGTCTTTAGGAACCAACAAGCCAGCAAGAAGATGTAATAAAAGGCAAAAGACATGAGATGAATCATGAACAAGACATTAATGAAATATTCCAAGAAAATACATGGATGTTACATTTTTCAAAATTCATATTCTTGTTGGAATTGACTTGATTCTTCAGTTTGATGAAAGCAATCATCACCAAATTGTCCATTTTGTATCCATTCAAAATATAATAAGAAATGAAGAAAATATCATCACGATAAAGGAATTGTATAACATTGAAGTGGATAAATTATTAGCGTGCACTGGAAAAGCCTTTGGAACGAATGCAACTTTATAACCTAAATCAAATTTAATTTCTGTAGGAGAACCAGAATCTCCCCATCTACTATGTTGTTTGGGTATAGCTGTTGCACCGTCTGAAATTGTAATTATCCTATTGAGAAGTGCAAGCACCAAATCATTAAGTTCAATAAATTCTTTTCTTTGAAGCCGTTTAACCTGCAAAATGAAGTACCATTAGTTGACTAAAAAAACCTGGTGAAATTAGGTTATTTCTTGTGAAGCATGGGCAAACATTGGAGGAAAACAATCCTCAAGAGACACAAATAATATAATAACGGAGAAAGGAGTGTATGAGAGGGAGTGACAAGAACCAAATGCACAGACTAATGTCATATCCCACCACTCCACTGTTCATATTTGGCACCAGAATAAGGGATAATAATCTTAAAAGAACACTCTAGAATTCACTAGACATTTTCAAGAAGGCTGTAGAATTTCCCACAACTTGTAGAGAATTCTAGAATAGAACTAAAGTGTTAATATTGTAGGGGTTTGCAAAGTAATTATTTTTTGCAATTTAACCCCCTATTTCATAGTATAAATATATGATTTATTTTTTATAAGGCATCCAAGCTTGAAGCAATAAATAAAAAAAAGTTTTAAGAAATCTTCAAAGCAATAAAAAAGCCTTCTTATAAAGCTCTTTCATTTCCTTATCTTAGTGATCTAGCTTCAAAAGACTTACTTGAGCTTATAAGAACGTGAAATACTTGAGCTTACAAGAATGTGAAAGATTCGTGAATAAGTTATTGAGTGCCACACCCAACATTAGTGAGTTTCTAAGTCCGTGACAACGTGATAACAGAGAAAAAGTTTTGATAATAAAAGAATGACTAACCAAGGAAACATGAACACTGCTAGCACCACCAACGCAGATAGATGGTGGAAGAAATAACCGCAAGGGAAATAAGCAAGAGTAATGAGCAAATGTTGCTCGACCTGACATTAAGTAAGGCGGAACTCACCCACCTTCGACCACCAAAGGAAGTGACGATGAACTTAGCGAGAAGGCCATTGACATCTCATCCGGAGAGGAATGAATCGCAAGTGTTTCCATAGAGATCTTAGGCAGTCGCTTGAACAAGGTCAATGAAAAGTTCAAGACTCCGGAGGACTTCACCCTCGAGGAGAATGACAACATCCACAAGAAGTTGTAAGGCCACCAGCGTGCTGAGTTTTTTATGAAGGAGACTACCTCTTTCTTGGACTGTCGAATCATGGAGGCATTATGTATGATTGACACCATATAGGTCGAGATGTAAAAACCCAAGGAGGGTGCGAATGTTGGAGGATCATAGTCGTTCGACAAATATAGTGAGGCTAAGGTCGACGGTCCGAGATCACTTATGTTAAAAGGCGCATGTAACGCACAAGAGGTGGTGAATTTCCTTTGGCATTTAAAGAATTACTTCAAGTGCAACAGGGTGAAGACTGATGAGAGTAAATCAATAATGTGATGTTGTACCTCTCAGAGATCGACATTTTGTGTTGGAGGCTTTAAGAGTCAGAAATTGGAAAGGGACTTTCCACTATCAACTTTTGGGAAAAATTCCAAGTGGAGTTCAAGAAGACTTTCTACCCTAACAATGTCTATATATGCGGCAAACTACAAGTTTAGGATGCTGAAGTAGACAGGCAACTTTCGAGTATATGTGAAAGAGTTTACCACTCTCACTCTTCAGATTCCTAACCTCACAGATGAAGATATGTTGTGTCATTTCATGAATGGGCAGAAAAATTGGGTCAGGATGGAGTTGGACGCCGGCAGGACAAGACTATCGATGAAGAAATCATGCAAGTCGAAGCTTTGAAAATTTCAAGCATGAAAAGCCCTACAGAGCCAGAGGAGAGGAGGTGAGAGGTAGTCATGACCATGGTGGGGTTATCGTGGGAAAATCAAAGACCTTAGAATACTCACATGGAAAGTGCATGTTTAATATTACAAGATCGTGAAAGATTCGTGAGTAAGTCGTCAGGTGTAGTACGGAACATTAGTGATACTCTAAGTCCGTGACACCAAACTCTTCAAGTAAACATTATACTTCAATAGATTTTTTTCATGCTAAATAAAGAAGGCTTGTATGCCATCACTATTAAGTGAACACATGTTCATGAAAAATTGAGATCTACAAACAAACAGTAAAAAACACAATGAGCAACAACGATTTGAAATCACAAGTCACATAAATTCATTTTATCACGACATTGTCATTTCAGATACTTCCTTATGTTCTCCCTATCATGAATTGCACCAATGATACTAGCAATAGACATGCATGCGTACATAACCATCACATATCTCAAATCAAGCCTCTTGGAAACTCTATACAACTTGTGTTTTCCCCTTTCGAAGTGACTCGACTTGATTTTGGTCTTAAACAACAAATAAATGCAAGAATCAATTAAAAATGGCCTAATAATACCAAGATTATCACAATCCTAACCGTAAGCCAATTGATGGCCATCCCCACCCCCAACTTTGGGCATTTTCAACTATGAAGTCAAGTCAAAGCCATGCCCCAAGAGTAATATTCCATATACTAAGGTATAATAATCAAATAACAAGATTGGAGAGTAATGAATTTACTTTATTGACGAATTTCATGGAAAAATTAATAGATACAGCCCTAAATCACCCCTATTGCCTCGTTATAATAGTCGTGCTATAGTTTTCTGAGCACCGCTATCGTGCCTACCCATGGTCGCTGTAGTGGACGCCTACCACTATGACAAATGATGTGAACTATAGAGTTCAAAAATTCAAGAAAAACTCATTTTACATCATACTTTTCTTCCCTTGATGTACAAAACTATCTCCTTCACACCAATTTTGATATCGGAAGTTTTACTCACAAAAATTTAATTCTGTGAAACCCTATTGATTCATTAATGTCTTGGCTAAAAGAAAATATCAATCAAGCTAGGACATTACACCCCACCCATTCTCAGATAGTCAGAGGCTGCACATAGTCCAGAAACTATTTGAGGTTGGCCTAGCCTAAAAAAATTCAAGTCATTGCCTAGAATGTTTTCTATCTCGATATCTCTCACCATTGGCCAAGTCAGACCGATCAGGACGGACCATTACAGATATGAAAATGGGCTTCGCTGTGATTTTTGATCTTATGATTAAAATTTTGCAGATGTTCCTAAATGGACCTTATAACGGATGGCCTTGATTTTTTTACCCTTATAAAAAATCTTACAAAAATAGTCTTCATTTTTCACAAAAAAAAAACTATTTGAAAAAAAATGCCCTCAAAAGTTATAAACTACTAGTTGATTGCATGACATCATCCAAAACAACAAACTAAAAATATATATATCATAATATGTGGTCTTATTAAATAAATGGAGCTAAAATGTTTTTTAGTATTCAATTATGGAGCTAAAAACATTATTTTCTTCATAATTTAGTATCTTTTCTGAAAATTAATTTACTCCAAGACTCAAGTATCAAGGTTTACAATAATGTTAACACTTAATATCATTTTGTACAGACATATATTTTCTTTTAAATTTTCTATTTATTTATTTTATAAATTTAAAATCGATATGTTATAATTTAGTTCAATCAACACTATCAAAAATTTAAAATAACTGAAAACATAGATAAGGGTTTTGATACAATAAATTATATCGTATTGGCTATATTTGAAACTAACTTGTTATGCCCATGACTATTTTTCATAATAGCCCCAATGAGATACCATTTTTTTATGCTCTCTACTGACAAAGAATAATCAATGTTATTGTCATGGTTCAACCAACAATAAAAACATTTTCTTTCAAGTTGTTGTCAACTCCATATTTTCAAGTTGTAGAATAAATTGTTGTTTATCATATATTTTATGAATTCGTACTTTAGCTTTGTCATATTTCATAGAATGACAATTTCTCAGGGAAGGAACTTGGTATACTAGAACCAACAAGAACATTAGTTAAAATTTATTGCTTTGTTGTTTTCTTCTAAATGATAAAATCCTTAACGAAAAATTAGAAATCCTTTATCTTCTCAATTCCAATCTTGCGGAATATGTTATGGTTACTTTTGAATTGTTTTCATAATTATGTGTTCTTGTGAAACATATTGATGTCTATTTTTCCTTGTTATTTGGGAAATTTGCATAACTATTATAAGTTTCTTGTGATGACATCCAATCACGTATCTATTAGGATTACAGATGATACTATTTTTTTTATGTGGACACAATTTTTGCTACATTTGTAAATAGTAAAGGGACACAAGAGTATGTTCTTTAGGATTATGTGTTAAGGAGGTCATATTTTAATGTTATTTAACACAACTTTTTTGACTATTTAATGCTACCTTGTAGCCTCAACCAACTTCTTTGCAACAATAACAACCATGCAACACTTCTATTCTCAAATGTACTCTTACAATAACAAAAAATCCACACATAACTAAAATTATCAAGGTAGGACATCCAAGATAATAGTCCTCAACAACATATCCACAAAGATATGGATACTAGAAAGGAATTGTGTAGACTCACCTTTGTAAATGCCGACCTCATCAACATATCTACGCTAAATAAATACCACACTCATGCTATTATTTAAGAATATCTGGTAATGCATACGGTCTCAATGGTGTAGAGAATAGAACATAATACAACTAAACAAAACTGACAATATATCATTCGTTGCACCACTACACTTGATGTGGTGCAATGAAAGACATCTCAAATTTTTACCATCAACAACAGGATCTCGATAGGTATCTCAACCTTTACCCATAACAACATCCTCTCGATAGGTGATTTTCTTTATTTATTTTTAATGAAAAATTAGTTGTTTTTTAATAATTTGTTTTAAAATTATTATTTTTACATTCAAATGCCACATATCAACTTTTAATTAGTCATCATGACATGTCATTCGCACTTGTGTCACACACACTTTGTAATTTTAGCCGTTTCTCAAAAAGGTGTCGAAATGACATAGAGGACCCTACTTGAGGAGTTTAAAATTAAAAAAGCCAACTTGAGTTGTCTAAGTGAATGTTGGTGCTAATTTTAAAGGGCTACCAATGGGTTCAGTCATACTTAAACTTGCGCACGAGTGTACCTTCAGGGTTCATAGGTCCAGTTAGCTTTAGTTTAGTTGTACTTAGATTTACTTTTTTATACTCATGTGCCTTATTTCTTTAGAGCTTTGACCTTTGTTTGTATCTAGATTCTATCTTTTCTGATTATCTTTACCTTTCTTTCTTACTTGGCCTCCGATGCCGACTGAGTACCTTGTTTTGGTACTTATGTTACACTGTGCATCTTTTTTGTGATGCAGGTTTTAATACCAGCTTACCTAGCGGTAATCGTACATGACATCGTTGGCATCTTGAACTTTCTTTCTCAGTTGGCCTATGATGCCTGGTGAGTACCTTGTTGTTGTAATTATGTTGCACTCTGAATCTTTTTCAAGATGTAGTTCCTCCTACCCACATACTAGTGGCGACGTTGGTGTGCCATCTTTTGGATATCTGTCACGACCCAAATCGAGCCGCGAGTGGCACCCACACTTATCCTACTATGTGAGCGAACCAACCAATCTATACCCCACCATTTCAAGCATAACAAACAAAATACAATGCGGAAGACTTAAAACTCATTAACAAAATCAATCAAATAACTTCTAAAATTTATAAATCATTATCCCCAAAATCTGGAAGTCATCATCACAAGAACATCTATTCTAAAATTACTAGATCTAAGAATATCTAAGAAGCTAAAATAAATAAAAACTAGTCCATGCCGGAACTTCAAGGCATCAAGACATGAAGAAGAAGATCCAGTCCAAGCTAGAAGCATTAGCTCGCCCTGAAATCCGGTGTAATGAAGACTGGCTAGAGTTGCGGTTGTGTTGAAGACGACGGCACGTTTGCTGCACTCCACAAATAACAAAGAAAGAAACATACAAGTAGGGGTCAGTACAAACCCAAGTACTGAGTAGGTATCATCGGCCAACTCAAAATAGAAAACAGTATATATCAGATAACATCATAAAATCAACTAATATTCTTAGCATGGAGCATTTACAATTACCATAACCCTTGGTCACAACACCAAGCACATCAATGAGGACTCATGCCTCCCCATCATACTCATTTGGGAATTAGTTCTTTAAGTTGAGTACATTAACATCTTTCAAGATTCATTATCTTTATTCCTCTCGTGTCGGTACGTGACACTCTGCTCCATATACTATCCTGGTGTCGGAACGTGACACTCCGATCCTCATATACTATCCTGGTGTCAGAACGTGACACCCGATCCACATTCTATCCTGGTGCCGGAACGTGGCACTCCGATCCTCATTCTATCCTAGTGTCGGAACGTGACACCCGATCCATATTCTATCCTGGTGCCGGAACGTGGCACTCCGATCCTCATTCTATCCTGGTATCGAAACGTGACACCCGATCCATATACTATCCTGGAGTCGGAACGTGATACTCCGGTCCTCATATACTATCCTGATACCAAAACGTGGCACCCGATCCTCTATTACTATCCTGGTGTCGGAACGTGACACCCGATCCCCTAATCTCACTACTTTCAATCATCAAGTCTTCTTTTATACCAAGGCATCATCATTAACAAAGTAGATTAGGGTTTTTCAAGATTTAGGATTCAATAGCTTCATCATGCTTATTTTATCACAATTATATAATCACATTCATGCAAGCATACAATTAAGCATATAGAAGGGTTTAAAATACTACCCAACACATATCATTCTCTATTAAGAGCTTACTATGAATATCATAAACCATAACCTACCTCCACCGAAGATTCGTGATCAAGCAAGCAAATTCCCCATAGCTTTATTTTTCCTCTCTCTCGATCGATCGTTCTCCCTCTCATGGTTCTTTCTATTTTTCCTATTCAAACCCTCTTTCTTTTACCCTAATTAGCATATAATTAAGTATAAAAGATGATGAATTAACCCATTATTTATTTATAGGTTATCTCTTTTAACCCCCAAGTAATTTAATTATTAATATTCAATCACTGACTTTATAATTATAAGCAGGAATAGTCCAAAACGCCCCTTAAAACATTTAACAGAAATCTGACCCAGCCGGGGATTACGCAGCCTGTGACGACCCGTCGTGCCTGCTGCTTCCGTCACAGAGTTCAGAGACTCAATTCCCTGAAGAGTCTGTGACGGTCCGTCGTGCCAACGACGGTCCGTCTTGCCATGTCATCACGAAGTTCAGAGAGTCAATTTCAGTACCCAATTTTCAGAATTCTAAGTGTTTTGGAACGATACCCCCTCGACGGTCCGTCGTACCCATGACGGTCCATCGTGGGATCCTTCGACTCAGCTTGTTTTTCAAGAAATAAAATCAGCTGCTTAAAACGACTAAATAGGTCGTTACAATAGATACCAATTTACCTATCGTTCGTCCTGGAGCAATCACAAGGACAAAAACAAGGGCGAAAAGGAGTACCTGAATCTGTAAACAGGTGTGGGTATCTTTCTTGCATATCAACCTCTTTCTCCCAAGTGGATTCTTCAACCGGTCGATTCTTCCATTGCACTTTGATGGATACAATCTCCCCTGACCTCAGCTTGTGGACTTCTCTATCTAAAATAGCAACAGGCTCCTCTTCATAAGACAAATTCTCATCAAACAGAACTGAATCCCAACGGAAAATGTAGTTTCCCTCCCCATGGTATCTTTTCAACATAGACACATGAAATACCGGATGCACTCCGGACGGTCCTGGGGGCAAGGCTAATTCATAAGCTGCCTCCCCCACGCGCTTCAGAACTTCAAATGGACGAATATACCTAGGACTAAGCATACCTCTCTTACCAAACCGCATCACTCCTTTCATGGGTGAAACCTTCAGCAAGACTTGCTCACCCTCCATAAACTCTAAATCTCTAACCTTTCGATCTGCATATTCTTTTTGTCTACTTTGAGCCGCTAAAAGCTTTTCTTGAATGCATTTCACTTTATCTAATGATTCCCTCAGAAGGTCAGTACCCCAAGGTCTAACCTCGAATGCATCAAATCAAACCAACCAATGGGAGATCTACATCTCCTCCCATACAGTCCCTCAAATGGGGCCATATCAATACTTGAGTGATAGCTATTGTTGTACGAGAATTCTTCTAAGGGAAAGAAGCTATCCCAATGACCACCAAATTGTATCACACATGCACGAAGCATATCCTCCAACACTTGAATCGTTCGCTCAGACTTACCATCGGTCTGAGGATGAAATGTGGTACTAAGATCCAACCTAGTACCCAACTCAGCATGCAATATTTTCCAAAACTTAGAAGTAAACTGCGTACCTCTATTTGATATGATGGAGAGTGGAACCCCATGGAATCAAACAACTTCCGAGATGTAAAGTTTGGCTAACTTCTCTACATTGTAAGTCACCTTGACCGGAATGAAGTGAGCAGACTTAGTTAACCTATCAACAATTACCCAAATGGAGTCATACTTACCCATTGTCTTTGGTAGACCAACCACGAAGTCCATTGCAATTCTCTCCCAGTTCCATTCTGGAATGGGCATTCTCTGAAGTGTTCCTCCAGGCCTCTGGTGTTCATACATTACTTGCTGAAAATTTGGACATTGGCAACAATCTCCACAATGTCACGCTTCATTCTACTCCACCAAAAATGCTTCTTTAGGTCACGATACATCTTGGTTGCACCAGGATGTATAGAATACCTTGAACTATGAGCCTCTATAAGAATAGTGTGGATCAAATCATCGACGCGAGGTACACATACTCTTTCCTTAATTCTCAAAACACCTCCCTCATCGATCGTTATTTCCTTTGCCTCTCCTCGCAACACCTTATCTCGGATCCGGATTAATTTTGCATCATTAAACTTTTTTCCCTTAATCTTGTCAAGAAAATAAGATCTTGCCTCCACACTTGCCAAAAATCCTCCCTTCTCATTTACTTCTAACCTCATAAGGTCATTAGCTAGAGTCTGAACCTCTCTAGACAATGGACGTCTAGAAACTTGCAAGTGAGCTAGACTTCCCATGCTTCCTGCCCTTCTACTTAAGGCGTCTGCCACAACATTAACCTTTCCCGGATGATACAAGATAGTGATATCGTAGTCCTTCAGTAGTTCCATCCATCTCCTCTGTCTCAAGTTCAAATCCTTCTGAGTAAAGACATACTGTAGGCTACGATGATCCGTATAGACTTCACACTTCACCCCATATAGATAGTGCCTCCATTGCTTTAGTGCAAACAGTACCGCAGCCAACTCCAAATCATGGGTCGGATAGTTACGTTCATGCACTTTTAATTTCCACGAAGCATAAGCAATCACATTCTTCTCTTGCATTAGCATTGCACCCAAACTCGAATAGGATGCGTCACAATAGACAATGAAATTCTTACCTTCCACTAGCAAGGTAAGAATTGGCGCAGTAGTCAACAAGGTCTTGAGCTTCTGAAAGCTTTCTTGGCACTCGTCCGACCATACAAATGGAACACTTTGCTTAGTCAAATTTGTCAATTGAGAGGCAATAGAGGAAAATCCCTTGACAAATCGGCGGTAGTAGCTAGCTAAACAAACAAAGCTCCTTACCTCTATAACATTAGTAGGTGTCTCCCAATTCTCCACTTCTTTAATCTTAGATGGATCCACCATCACTCCATCCTTAGAAACTACATGTCCCAAGAAGGACACTGAATCTAGCAAAAACTCACACTTGGAGAATTTGGCATAAAGCTTTTTCTCCCTCAACATTTCCAATACAATTCTCAAGTGCTCCTCATGTTCTTTCTTGCTCTTTGAGTACACCAATATATCATCAATGAATACAATGACAAAGAGATCCAGATATGGCTTAAAAATCCCATTCATCAAGCGCATGAAAGCAGTAGGGGCATTCGTAAGCCCGAAAGACATTACTAAGAACCCATAATGCCCATACCTAGTCCAAAAAGCAGTCTTGGGCACATCCGTTGCCCGTATTTTCAATTGATTATAACCAGATCTCAAGTCGATTTTTGAGAAGGTACAAGCACCTTGTAACTGATCAAACAAATCATCGATATGAGGAAGAGGATACTTGTTCTTAACAGTTACCTTATTCAGTTGTCTATAGTCTATACACATCCGAAAACTTCCATCCTTCTTCATCACAAACAAAACAGGAGCACCCCAAGGAGATTCACTTGGTCTAATAAAGCCTTTTCTTAACAACTCTTGCAGTTGGGCCTTTAACTCTCTTAACTCAGTGGGGGGCATTCTATAAGGGGGTATAGAAATGGGGCGAGTACCCGGTTCAAGATCAATGCAGAAGTCAATATCTCTATCGGGTGGCATACTAGGAAGATCTGCAGGGAACACATCCAGAAACTCACGGACTATCGAAATCGACTCAATCGAAGGTACTTGGGTAGTGTCATCCCTGAGATGTGCCAAGAAAGCTAAACACCCTTTACTAACCATTCTCTTAGAACGAAGAAAGGAGATGATTCAGACCGGAGTGGAAGTGTAGTGGCCCTACCACACTAACGGATCTGTCCCAGGCTTGGCCAACGTTACAGTTTTTGCATTACAATCTAAGATTGCAAAATTCGGAGAAAGCCAAGTCATACCAAGAATTACATCGAAAACAACCATTTCTAAGATAACCAAGTCTACATAAGTATTGCTCCCCACAAAAGTCACTAGACCATACCTATATACCTTTTCAACTATCACGGACACACCCATCGGAGTAGAAACACGAATAGGCATGTCAAGTAATTCACAATGTAAATTAAGACCAGTAGCAAATGAGGAAGATACATATGAAAATGTGGAGCCAGGATCAAATAATACAGAAGCCATTCAATCACAAACTAAAAGATTACCTGTGATAACAGCATCAGATGTCTCCGCTTCAGTTCTCCTAGGGAAAGCGTAAGAATGGGCCCTGTCACTTGTCTGCCCGTTGCCCCTACCATGTTGTGCTGTAGCGGCTCCAGTTTTCCCATCACCCCGGCCTTTTTGGTGACCACCATTACCTCGACCACCACGTCCTCCAGAATGACGGCCTGTTCCATGACCAGCTCTACCTCTGACATTGGAGGTCTGTAACTTTGTTTTGGACAATACCTCTTAATATGTCAAGTCTCCCCACATCCATAACACTCTCTGGATTCAAGCATAGCTCTTTGTGAGAATGACGAAGTCTGGGGATAACCTCCAAACTCAGAGAAATATTAACCGGTCTGTGGTGGACCCCCAACTACAGTCTGCAGTGAAGACTGAATAGGCCTGGCTGGGTAACCTCCTGAACCCTGCCCTCTGGAGTAAGAACCATTAAATTCACCTCCCTTACGAAACCTTTTTGATGTCGATGCCATGGTGAAGTCATATGGTTTCACTCCCTCCACCTCTATCACGAAGTCTACCACTTCCTGAAAGGATTTTGCTGTAGCCGCTACTTGTAAGGTTGAAATCCGCAACTCTGACCTCAACCCCTTTACAAAACTGTAAATCCGCTCTTGTGGACTGAAGCAAAGCTGGGTGGCATATCTGGAAAGTGCACGAAACCTAGCTTCATAAGCAGTAACCGACATACTGCCTTGCTCTAGGCTTAGAAACTCATCTCTCCTCCTATCCCTTAAAGTACGGGGTGTATACTTCTCCATAAACAAGCTAGAAAATGATGCCCAAGTAATAGGTGGTGCCTCTATTGGTTGACACTCAACATGTGATTGCCACCACATTTTGGCATTCCCTTGAAACTGATAAGTCACAAACTCAACTCCAAATCGTTCTACTATACCCATCTTGTGTAGTAGCTCATGACAGTCAACTAGAAAATCATAGGCATCCTCAGATTCAAAACCCTTGAAGACTGGAGGTTTCAACTTCAAGAACTTACTGAAAAGTTCATGCTGATCACTTGTCATTATAGGCCCTGTAGTAAAACGAGGAAACGTGCCTAATTCCAATGAGGCATCCATGCGGGGAACCACAGTAGCTGCATGTTGTACCTCCGGAACCTGAGGTGTTGGTGCAGAAAACACTGGAGGTGTCTGGCCCTGATCAGATAACCCGCTAAGATAAGCAAGAACCTGATTGATCATCTCTGGGGTAGGTTTGGGTGGCATTTCCTCATTCTGCACTTGTTCATTCTACCCTTTCTCACCCTCTCTTACCACTTCCTCAGTTGGTGGAGGAGTCACCGCCCTAGTACCAGATGGGCTAGGTGCTTGTCCTCTTCCTCTAGAGGACGTCCTCCCACGACCTCTTCCACGGCCTCTTGCCACTACTCCTCTTCGAGCTACAGCCCCAGTGGCTGGCTCAGACGCTTCTTGTCTTGCCGATGTTGGTGTTGGCGCTGTAGTTGCTCTAGTTCTAACCATCTGCGAAATAGAGTGAAGATGGTCAGATACAAATTTGTATCACCTAGATACCAATTGGATCCAAGTAATAGCACGAAAGAAAGAAAGAAAGAAGTAGTTCTCCTAAAGTCTTATAGCTTCTCAAAGAAAAGTAAAGGCGTCCCCCTACCATTCCTTAAGACTCTACTAGACTCGTTCTTGTGTGATGAGACCAACGAACCTAATGCTCTGATACCAAGTTTGTCACGACCCAAATCAAGCCGCGAGTGGCACCCATACTTATCCTACTATGTGAGAGAACCAACCAATCTAACTCCCACCATTTCAAGCATAACGAACAAAATACAATGCGGAAGACTTAAAACTCATTAACGAAATCAATCAAATAACTTCTAAATTTATAAATCATTATCCCCAAAATCTGGAAGTCATCATCACAAGAACATCTATCCTCAAATTCCTAAATCTAAGAGTATCTAAGAAGCTAAAATAAATAAAAAATAGTCCATGCCAGAACTTCAAGGCATCAAGACATGAAGAAGAAGATCCAGTCCAAGCTAGAAGCATTAGCTCACCCTGAAATCCGGTGTAATGAAGACTGGCTAGAGTTGTGGTTGTGTTGAAGACGACGGCACGTTTGCTGCACTCCACAAATAACAAAGAAAGAAACATACAAGTAGGGGTCAGTACAAACACAAGTACTGAGTAGGTATCATCGGCCAACTCAAAATAGAAAACAGTATATATCAGATAACATCATAAAATCAACTAATATTCTTAGCATGCAACATTTACAATTACCATAACCCTTTGTCACAACACCAAGCACATCAATGAGGACTCACGCCTCCCCATCGTACTCATTTAGGAATTAGTTCTTTAAGTTGAGTACATTAACATCTTTCAAGATTCATTATCTTTATTCCTCTCGTATCGGTACGTGACACTTCGCTCCATATACTATCCTGGTGTCGGAACGTGACACTCCGATCCTCATATACTATCCTGGTGTCGGAACGTGACACCCGATCCATATTCTATCCTGGTGCCAGAACGTGGCACTTCGATCCTCTTTCTATCCTGGTTCGTAATGTGACAACCGATCCATATTCTATCCTGGTGCCGGAACGTGGCACTCCGATCCTCATTCTATCCTGGTACTGGAACGTGGCACCCGATCCATTACTATCCTGGTATCGAAACGTGACACTCTGATCCTCATATACTATGCTGGTACCGGAACGTGGCACCCGATCCTCTATTACTATCCTGGTGTCGGAACGTGACACCTGATCCCCTAATCTCACTACTTTCATTCATCAAGCCTTCTTTTATACCAAGGCATCATCATTAACAAAGTAGATTAGGGTTTTTCAAGATTTAGGATTCAATAGCTTCATCATGCTTATTTTATCACAATTATATAATCACATTCATGCAAGCATACAATTAAGCATATAGAAGGGTTTACAATACTACCCAACACATATCATTCGCTATTATGAGCTTACTACGAATAGCATAAACAATAACCTACCTCCACCGAAGATTCGTGATCAAACAAGCAAATTCCCCAAAGCTTTGTTTTACCTCTCTCTCTCTCGATCGTTCTCCTTCTCTTGGTTCTTTCTATTTTTCTTATTCAAACCCTCTTTCTTTTACCCTAATTAGCATATAATTAAGTATAAAAGATGATGAATTAATCCATTATTTATTTCAAGGTTATCTTTTTTAACCCCCAAGTAATTGAGTTATTAATATTCAATCACTAACTTTCTAATTATAAGCAAGAATAGTCCAAAACGCCCCTTAAAACATTTAACAGAAATCCGACCCAGCCTGGGATTATGCAGCCTGTAACGGCCCATCGTGCCTGCGACGGTCCGTCCTGCTGCTTCCGTCACAGAGTTTAGAGACTCAATTCCCTGAAGAGTCTGTGACGGTCCGTCGTGCCCACAACGGTCCATCCTGCCATGTCGTCACGAAGTTTAGAGAGTCGATTTCAGTACCCAAATTTTAGAATTCTAAGTGTTTTGGAACGAGACCCCCTCGACGGTCCGTCGAGTCCATGACGGTCCGTCGTGGGATCCGTCGACTCAGCTAGTTTTTCTAGAAATAAAATCTACTGCTCAAAACGACTAAACAGGTCGTTACAATATCTGAGACGAGGATGAGAACTTTGCATCATGGACTAGCATGTTTCCTTCTATAAATATTTTATCTTGTCTTTCTCTTTTAACACAGTTTTTTGTGGTCCACTTTTTGGACTTCTATTTTTTCTTGCTAGATAGATCGTACTTGTTACTTTCATGTTCTAGGAGGGTTTCCATTATATATAGCTTATTGTATGCTTCCTGTTATTATCATTTCTAATTGTTATTATTTCCATTTTAGTTCTGGACTTACACCTATTACTCGCGTTCTGGTATGGGTTGACTTATCTACTGGCGGGTTATGGTAGGTCCCATCATGAAACTGGGGATTGGGTCATGACATATTCTCATTAATACAAGAAGAAATATAGTAGACAATATCTAGACATATACCGGATTCCTCGTCAATAGAATTCAAAAGAAAGAAAGACTTTATCAAGGTGAATAAACAAGTACACAAATGAATATACAAATAGAGTCAACAAAATAGCTCAAATAGGTTGGTGGGCGTGCCTTTGATGATAGTTTACTTCTTCAATACTCTACAATTGTATGACATTCATCAGTAAGCAATCCGATTAATTCATAGAGAGTTAGATTTCACAGTACGAAATACCAAATAAATTTGGGACATGCAACCCTCATAATTAAATGTAATGGTTCCTTGACTAATGCCTCACATTTGTGACATACTACTATTTTGGATACAATAATTCAATATCCTTAAACATAACCAGGATGGGATAAATCGTTGGGTTTTAGCATATTGTTACAAAGAGAACTTACTTATACAAATAGGATGCAATTCCAAGAATTATGCACAACAAAATGATATAAGTATAAAAGTTTCTACTAGATCTCAGTTGAGAAATGAAAAGATTTGTTAAAATTTGTAACATCAAAAGATTGAAGTACTATCCTAAAGACTTCTTAAACTTATACGGAATGATATAATATAGAGGAAGCTTAGTTTACCTAGTTTACCTGGTAAACCATGTCATTAAGACTAACATTCCTGTTAGAATAGAAATAAGTGTTTCCTACTCAAAATAGGAATAGGAATAGGAATAAGAATAGGAATCCTAGTTGGAAAAGAATTCCAATATAATGTCTATAAATAGAGTATTTATGTAATAATTTAGATACGCCATTCAATAGTATTCTCTCCAATATTTCTCACATGGTATCAGATCAAGTGTGTTAGAAAAAAATTATAAAAAATGGCAGTTTTTCTGGTAACCTAGTTGTTTTCCGGACAATAAATATTTTTCGTCACTATTTTTTTAAAAAAACCAAACCACCACTAGTTGTGGATCTTTTCAGCAAGCAAACCCCAGTCATCCCCACCGGAAATCAGTGCTACAAACGGTGTCACGTTCCACCAAAAGGATTTCTCCGGCAAACTGTCAGATCCACGTGCCGACGCATGACCTCTTTCGGACAGTCTTTTTGACTATGTTTTTCCTATCTCGATTGCCTCTTCATTCCGAGGCTGACCATGTAATTTTTTCTTGATTCCGACAATATTTGGCGTTCAGATCTATTTTTCCGGCAGCTTCCAATATTTTGAGACCACTATTTTCAGACTAATGTAGCAGGAGTTTCCGGCATTTTCAGCGTACATACTAGTCTATGGATAATCGACGAAGGGGAGAACGTTTTGGAAAACCTTAATTCATGTGTAGTCATTTACATAAACCTTGACACACTCGTGAAATATGTTATATTTTGCATGGTGCACCACCTACTTATGATCCTATTTTTTCTAAAGGGAATATAATTAGCTCCTTCAGAATTGCCCAAGTAAACAACATTTTTGAACACCTTTATCCAAGTGTAGCCATTGTCATAAACTTGGACACACTCGAGACATGTTATATTTTACATTGTCCATAACCCAGTTATGATCCTATTGTTCAAAAGGAATATAGAAAGTTCATTTGCTATCGTTCAAATAAACAAATGTCTCCACAAGTAGTTTTGGTTGCACAACCTGATGTTTCTGTTTTGGGTAATTCTTTTACTTGTGTGTCACAATCTAGTACTCTTGTATCATGGGTCATAGACTCGGGGGCTTCTGATCATATCACTCGTGATGAATCAGTTTTGTCTGATATTGTTTATTCACAATCTTTTCCAGCTATTACTTTAGCCAGTGGGATCCAAACAAAACCAAAAGGGGTTGGAAAATCAAAACTCATATATTCTGTCACCCTAGATTCTATTCTTTATGTCCCTAGTTCTCCTTTTAATCTAGCATTGGTTAGTCATTTGACGAAAGCCCTACATTGTAGTATAACTTTTTTTATAATTGCTTTATCATGCAGGACCACATTATGGGATAGAAGATTGGATCAGGATATGAATCACAAGGCCTTTGCTATTTTACCCCTTCTAATTCCTTAACAGCATGCTCCGTTACAGATTCCCCAGATCTAATTCACAAACGTTTGGACATCTAAGTCTATCAAAACTGCAAAAGATAGTGCCTAGTTTTTCAAGTTTATCCACATTAGATTATGAGCCGTGTCAACTTAGGAAACACACTCGTGCTACATGTTCTCGTAGTATTGAGGGTTGTTCAAAGTCTATTTTTTTCATAAATTCATTCTGATATATTGGGTCTTGGTAGATTCAGTTCCACCTTAGGTTTTCATTATTTTGTTAGTTTAATTGATTATTATTCGAGATGCACTTGGGTTTTCCTAATGAAAGATCATTTTGAGTTATTTTATATTTTCAAAGATTTCTTTGCTGAAATAAAAAATCAGTTCGGTGTTTCCATTCATAGTTTCGGAGTGATAATGCCTTAGAATAATTAATACCCCAGTTTCAGGAATTTATGTCTCACCAAGAAATTATTTACCAAACATCTTGTCCATACACCCCTCAACAAAACGGTGTAGATGAAAGAAAGAATAGGCATCTCATAGAGACTGTTACCACTCTCCTCATTGAATTCCATGTTCCGGTACATTTTTTGGGCGATGCCGTCCTTTCATCTTGTTATTTAATTAACAAAATGCCCTCTTCTTCTATTCAGAATCAAGTTCCACATTCCATACGGTTTTCTCAGTCACATCTCTATCCTCTCCCCCCTCGTGTGATAACAATTTAGCCCAAGGAAAAGATAATTAGCTCCTCGTGCCCTCAAATGTGTCTTTCTTTGTTACTCTAGAGTTCAAAAAGGGCATCACTGTTATTCACATGATCTTCATCGATACCTTATGTCCACTAATATTACATTTTTTTAGTCTCAGCCTTACTATACATCTTCCGACCATCCTGATGTATCTATGGTCTTACCCATACATCATGTTTTACCAGTGCCAACCTTTGAGGAATCTACGGTCACTTCTACATCTCCAGTTGTAGTGAAACCTCTACTAAATTATCATCGTCATCCTCGTCCAACCCTAGTCCTAGGTGATTCATGTCATGTGCTAGACCCTGCTCCTACTACGTACTTGCCTACTCCAAGACAACCACTTGCACTCCAAAAAGGTATACGATCTACTCGAAATACTAACCCACATTATACCTTCTGAATTTATCATCGTTTATCATCACCCCGTTATGTCTTTGTGTCACTTTGTCCTCTATTTCCATCCCTAAGACTACAAGTGAAGCATTTTTTCATTCTGGATGAAGACAGGCTATGGTTTATGAGATGCCTGCTTTGTATAGAAGTGGTAATTGAGTGTTTGTCTTTCTTCTTGCAGGTAAATCTGCAATTGGTTGTCATTGGGTTTATGCAGTCAAAATTGGGACAGACGGTCAGGTTGATCAACTTAAGGATCGTCTTGTTGCCAAAGGGTATACTAAAATATTTGGGCTAGATTATATTGACACATTCGCTCCTGTGGATAAAATCGCATCTGTCCACCTTTTTCTATCTATGGATGTCATCGTCATTGGCCTCTAAAACAGTTGGACATTAAGAATGCTTTTCTACATGGTGATCTTGAGGAAGAAGTCTTTATGGAACAACCACCTGGTTTTGTTACGTAGGGGGACAGTAGTAGCCTTGTATGTCAATTACATAGGTCACTCAATGGTCAGAAATAGTCTCCTCGAGCTTGGTTTGGGAAGTTCAGCATAGTAATTCAGCATTTTTGCATGACTCATAGTGTAGCTGATCACTCGGTGTTTTATCGGCATTATGCACAAATAGATGTATCTATTTCATTGTTTACGTTGATGATATTGTTATCACCAGTAATGATCAAGACTGTATCATTGATTTTAAGCAACATCACTATAAGCAATTTCAAACTATAAACCTTGGAAGATTGAAGTACTTTCTAGGTATTGAGGTTGCTCAATCTAGATCAGGTATTGTTATTTCCCAAATCAAGTATGCCTTAGATATTCTTGAGGAGATAGGAATGATGGGATGTAGAACTATTGACTATCCTTTGGATTCAAATGTTGAACTCCTTCATAGACAGGGGGAGCCACTTAGTAATCCTGAAAGGTATAGAGAGTTTGTTGGAAAGTTGAATTATGTCACAGTGACTAGACCTGACATCTCTTTGCTATCTCTTTTCATGCGAGTGTTGTAATTCAGTTAATGACTTCCCTTTGTGATAGTCATTGGGAAGCAGTTGTTTGTATTCTGTTATATATAAAGTCATCTCCCGGTAAAGGACTACTCTTTGAGGATCAAGGACATGAGCATATCATTCGATATACATATGCTGATTGGGAAAGATCACCTTCTGACAGACGTTTGACATTAGGATATTGTGTTTTAGTATGAGGTAATTTGGTGTCGTGGAAGAGTAAGAAAAAGAATGTAGTTGCTAGATCGATATTGTGTTTTAGTAGGAGGTAATTTGATGTAATGGAAGAGTAAGAAACAGAATGTAGTTGCTTGATCTAGTGCGGAAGCAGAGTATTGAGAAATGGCTAGGACAAATTTTGTGCTAGTTTGGATCAAACAGTTGCTGGGAGAACTAAAATTTGGCAAAATTGATTGGATGGAACTTGTGTGTTAATCAAGTGGCTCTTCATATCGTATCAAATCCAGTTTTCCATGAAAGGAATAAGCACATTGATATTGAATGTCAGTTTGTCCGAGAAAAGATACTTTCAAGAGATATTGTTACGAAATTCATGAAGTCAAATCATCAGCTCGCAGATATCTTCACTAAGTTCCTTACTGGTCCTCGTATTAATTACATTTGTAACAAGCTAGGTACATATGATTTGTATGCACCAGCTTGAGGGGGCGTGTTAAAATAGAAATAAGTATTTCTTTCTCTATATATGAATAGGTATAAAATAAGAATAGGAATCCTAATTAGAAAAGGATTCCAATGTAGTGTCCATAAATAGGATCTTTATGTAACAATTTAGGTACGCAATTCTATAAGTTCTCTCTAATATTTCACACAATTCCTATTCTTAAGGTCAGATGTAACCTTGTCAATCTCTTCACAAATTAATGAAAATTAGCACAAGTTTTGAACTCTTTCCATTAACCTGACTAAGTGATTACAATAAGATTTTTCTAACCTTAGACTCAACCTCATCCATCGAAGGCACTTTCCTATCCAACTCCTGCATAGGTTGGATCATAATTAATATCCTTAATATAGAAGGAGCAAAGCAGACCAAATAAAAACAGCCGACGTAATCCATATCACCGACCATGTTTTTCAAAGTATCCAGACCTTCTGATATGACCTCCAAACTTTGGTCCTACTATAAGTAGAAATAAAATCATACATTGGTATTTAGGAACCAAAAAGCTTGCAATAAGAAGTAATAAAAGGCAAAAAAAATTCTGATGGTTTATGAACAAGTCTGTAATTAAATATTCCAAAAGAAACATGCGTGTTACATTTGTCACATTTCATATTCTTGTCATATTTTCAGCTGTTGCACCGTCTAAAATTGCATTTATCTTATTGAGTAGTGCAAGTAACAAATCATTATGTACAATAAATTTTTTGCTTGAAAGCATTTTAACCTACAAGAGGAGGTATTGTTAGTTGACCAAACAAAAAAATTACTGAAATTAGGTTATTTCTTGTGAAGCATATATAAAAACTGGAGGAAAACAGTGTTGAAAAAATCCTAATAATATAAAAACGGAGAAAGGAGTGTATGAGAGGAAGTCCAAGTCAGGCCTCCCTACATAGCTTTTACACACTGCCCTTACCTTAGTTGTATCGGCATGTGGATCCTCACAAGGTAGCCCTGAAAACAAATCTCTAGCAACGATCATTTGCATCAAGCTACTAGTTACCATAAACGTGTCGCCTGGTGGTCGAGGGGTCAACACAAATTGCCCATCGGAGTCTGCTATATTGTAATAGCCTCTGTAGTATTCTTGGGGTCGTGGAGCGGTATTTTGTCCCCTCTGTTGGTTTTCACCCGGAGCATCGGGTGACAACTGACCATGAACATCAACCGGAGCTGGGATGCTCAGGTTTGGATTATCATCATTAATACCAAATTTTCGATTCATGTTGCGTAGTGTACGCTCTAATTCGTGATCGTAGGGAAACAAGGGTTCTCTACCTCTCCGTGTAATTGGCATACAAGGAAGATAGTTCTGCAAGAATCAAAAACAATAAACAAAGTAAAATAACGAAAATATTGACTAAATTTTAGTAATAAGTTTAAGTTAATCTAAAAGCTACTTTCCTCGACAGCGGCGCCAAAATTTGATACGCTCAAACTTACTTCTCAAATAAGAAGTAAAGCGGTCATATCAAGTAAAGAACCCAACTAATGAGGTTAGGATCGTTCCCACTAGTTCAGACTTAACTTCAATATATAATTACTACTATTTAGTCAATCATTTCCTTGGAAAACAAAGTCAATCATTATCGCCTATGGTTCCCACAATCCTAGTTATGGAGTTTAGTTACCCATAGTCATAATCACAATATTCAAATATGTAAATATAAGAATTCATGCACTTACTTCAATGATAAAGAATAAAATCCAAAAGTCCACTTGGTTAATTAACAAACACCAACAATTAACTACTTAAATTAATTGAAGACAAAAGATTTTCAAAAAGTGTAATAACAATCACCAAGTCTAATCCACAAAAAAAGCTAAATAACCAATAGTCTTACTATAAGAGAGTCTAATCACCAAGAGTCTAACTCCAAAAACAAGGTTTTTCAAACTATTTATAAAAAACAAAAACCTAATCAAAGAACGACTCTAATTGCTGGAAATCTGTGAAAACGCGGTTGGGTCGACGGACCTCGCGATAGGTCATCGTGGTCACGACGGGCTGTCATAGACTCCATTTTCCCATACTTGTGCAAATTCTTCTGATGCTCTCTTCATTACCCTCGACGGAAGGTATGACGGATCGTCACAGGCAGAACAGTCTGTCGAGGGTCTCCATCCCATAACACTTGAACTCTTGGAATTTGGGTACTATGACTACTTCTCTGATCTTCATGACGAACCAGCATGACGGACCGTCATAGATACGACGGTCCATCATGCACTCCGTAACCCAACACTTGGTCAGACTTCCCCATCTTCCTTCAGTAGCTTCACTACGATGTCACCTACGGACCATCACGGGCACGACGGACCGTCACAAGCTCCGTAGGTGGTACTTTTCTTGCATTTCTTGCTCAAAAACCTCTGTGTTTATCTGTTACACAGATTTCCTACAAATAAAGAGAAACTTACATAAAAATTAATACAAAAAGGCTTTTGGACACACACTTAACTTAAGGAAAAACCATTAAAAATATCGTGAAACCACGGTATATCAGGTACTTAGACTACTCTCTGATCATTACGATGAACAATCACGACGGACCGTCGTGGATATAATATTCCATCGTGGACTTCCGTAATCCCACACTAGGTCAGACTTCCCCATCTTCCTTTAGCAGCTTCTCTCCTAACTACGATGCCATCTACAGACCGTCACAAGTTCGACGGACCTTCATAAGCTCTTTAGGTGGTCTCTTCTGCATTTCTTGCTCAAAAACTTCTGCGTTCATCTTTGGACAGACTTCCTGCAAATAAGGAGAAACTTACATAAAAATCAATACAAAAGAGCTTTCGGACACACACTAAACTTATGGAAAAAGCATTAAAAACACCGTGAAACCACGGTACATCAATCTTTAGGGTAACCTATGGGATGTCTATATATAGTTATTAAGTCAGATTTAGACCATAATAACACGTCCCCAATCAGAACCATACGAAATTTTCTCTCAAGAACGCTATAATTTCCAAAATCCATGTAACGACCTGTTTAGTCGTTTTGAGCAGCAGATTTTATTTCTGGAAAAACAGGGTGAGGCGACGGACCCCACGACGGACCGTCGCAGGGTCTCGTTTCAAAACACTTAGAAAATCTGAAATTGGGTACTGAAAATCGACTCTCTGAACTTCGTGATGGAATGGCAGAACGGACCGTCACAGGCGTGAGGGACCGTCATAGATTGTTCACTGGAAATTGACTCTCTGACTCTTGCGACGACCTGCAGGACGGACCGTCGCAGGCACGACGGCCCGTCACAGGTTGCGCAAATCCCAGGCAGAATCGGATTTCTGGTTAAGTTTTAAGGGACGTTTTTGACTATTCTTGCCTTAATTATAGATTTTGTGGGTTTATATTAATAACTCAAATTCTTGGGGGTTAAAAGAGGTAACCCTAAGTTAATTAGTGGGGTATTATTGCCATCTTTTACACTTAATTATATGTTAACTAGGGTAAAAGAAAGAGGGCTTGAATAAAGAAAATAGAGAGGACAAGGAGAGAGAGAAATTGATCGATCAAGAGGCAGAGGGAATACCAAAGCTTGGGAAATTGCTTGTTGATTCCAATTCTTCGGTGGAGGTAGGTTATGGTTTTCATGCTTCATAAGTAACTCTTAATAGTGAATGATATGTATTGGTAGTATTGTAAACCCTACTATATGCTTAATGGTATGTTTGCATGAATATGATTATGTGATTGTGATAAGATAAGCATGATGAAAATATCGAATCCTAAATCCTGAAAAGAAACTTTAATATACTTTATTAATGATGATGCCTTGGTATAGAAGAAGGCTTGATGAATTAAAGTAATGGGATTGATGATGCCTTGGAATAGAGAAGGCTTGATGATTTACAGAATGATATTAGTGGATCGGAGTGTCACGTTCCGACACATAGAATTAGGGGATCGGAGTGTCACGTTCCGACTCATAGAATTAGGGGATCAGAGTGTCACGTTCCGACACATAGTATTAGTGGATCGGAGTGTCACATTCCGACACATGTAGGGGATCGGACTGTCACGTACCGACAAATGTAGGGGATCGGATTGTCACGTTCCGACACATGTAGGGGATCGGAGTGTCACGTTCCGACACATAGAATCAGGGGATCGGAGTGTCACGTTCCGACACATAGAATTAGGGGATCGGAGTGTCACGTACCGACACATAGTAGTAGGGGATTGGAGTGTCACGCACCGACACAAGAAGAGGAAAGATAATGAATCTTGAAAGATGATAATATACTCAACTTAATATACTTAATTCCCAAATGAGTATGGTGTTGAGGCTTGAGCCCTCATGGATGAACTTGATGGTACTTATTGATGATTATAATACTTGTTGTTGCTACATGTTGAGTTTTATAGTTGATTTACGATAATATTGATATATACTGTTCCCTATTTTGAGTTGGCCGATGATATCTACTCAGTACCCATGTTTTGTACTGACCCCTACTTTTATGTTTTTCTTCTTGTTATTTGTGGAGTGCAGCAAACGTGCCGTCATCTTTGACTCAACAGTAACTCAAGCCAGTCTTCGTCACACCGGATCTTCAGGGTAAGCTAACGCTTCTAGCATGGACTGGATCTTCTCCTTCATGTCTTGATGCCTTGAACTTCCGGCATGGACTAGCTTCTTATGTATTTTTAGCTTCTTAGGAACTCTTAGAATTAGTAGTTTAAAGTAGATGTTCTTGTGATGATGACTTCCAGGTTTTTGGAATAATAGATGTTGAATATTGATAGTTATTGAATTGGTTTTCATTAATGAGTTTAAGTCTTTCGCATTACTTTCTATTTATATTATATTGAAATGTTAAGGTTTAGATTGGTTGGTTCGCTCACATAGGAGGGTAAGTGTGGGTGCCAGTCGCGGCCCGGATTTGGGTCGTGACAAAACTTGGTATCAGAGAATTAGGTTCGTTGGTCTCATCACACAAGAACAAGTCTAGTAGAGTCTTAAGGAACGGTAGGGGGACGCCTTTACTTTTCCTTGAGAGGCTATAAGACTTTAGGAAAAAAAAATTTCACTCTTTCATTCTTTCTTTCGTGCTACTACTTGAGTCCAATAGGTATCTAGGCGATACGAATTGGTATCTGACCATCTTCACTCTCTTTCGCAGATGGTTAGAACTAGAGCAACGACTACGCCAACACAAACACCGGACCGACAAGAAACAACTGAGCCAGCCAATGGGGCTGAGGCTCGAGGGAGAACAGCGGCAAGGGGCCGTGGTAGAGGTCGTGAGAGGACGTCCTCTAGAGGAAGAGGACGAGAACCGAGCCCATCTGGTACTAGGGCGGTGACTCCTCCATCGACTGAGGAAGTAATAAGAGAAGGGGAGGATGGGGAAACTGAACAAGTACAAAATGAGGAATTGCCACCCCAACCTACCCCTGAGATGATCAATCAGGTTCTGCCTTATCTTAGCGGGTTATCTGATCAAGGTCAGGCACCCCCAGTGTTTTCTGCGCCAACACCTCCGGTTTCAAAAGTACAACATGCGGCTACTATGGCTCCCCGCATGGATGTTCCATTGGACATAGGCACATTTCCACGTTTGACTACTGGGCCTATAATGACAAATGATCAGCATTAACTTTTCAATAAGTTCTTGAAATTGAAACCTCCGGTCTTCAAGGGTGCTGAATTGGAGGATGCTTATGATTTTCTGGTTGACTGTCACGAGCTACTACACAAGATGGGTATAGTAGAACGGTTTGGTGTGGAGTTTGTGACTTATCAGTTTCAAGGGAACGCCAAAATGTGGTGGCGGTCACATATCGAGTGTCAACCAATAGAGGCACCACCTATGACTTGGGCCTCATTCTCTAGCTTGTTTATGGAGAAGTATATCCCCCGGACTTTGAGGGATAGGAAAAGGGATGAGTTCCTGAGCCTAGAGCAAGGTAGGATGTCGGTTAATGCTTATGAGGCTAAGTTCCGTGCACTGTCCAGATATGCCACTCAACTCTGTTTCAGTCCTCAAGAGCGGATTTGCCGGTTTGTGAAGGGGTTGAGGTCAGAATTGCGGATTTCGGCCTTACAGATAGCGGCAACGGCAAAATCCTTCCAAGAAGTGGTAGACTTTGTGATAGAAGTGGAAGGAGTGAAGCCAGACGACTTCACCACAACATCGACATCAAAAAGGTTTCGAAAGAGAGATGAGTTTAATGGTTCTTACACTAGAGGACAGGGTTCGGGAAGTTACTCAGTCCGACCAATTCAGTCTTCACTACAGACTGTAGTTGGGGGACCACCTCAGACCGGTCAACACTTCTCCGAGGGGCCTAGGATTGACTCCAGAGAATGTTATGGATGTGGGGAGATTGGACATATTAGGAAAAATTGTCCCAGACAAAGTTATAGACCCCCAATAGCTAGAGGTAGAGGTGGTCATGGTAGAGGCTGTTATTCTGGAGGACGTGGTGGTCGAGGTAATGGTGGTCACCAAAACGGCAAAGGTAATGGGCAAACTGGGGCCACTACATCACAACATGGTAAGGGTAACGGACAGACGAACGATAGGGCCCATTGTTACGCTTTCCCTGGGCGGTCTGATGCGGAGGCATCTGATGCTGTCGTCACAGGTAATCTTCTGGTTTGTGATTGCATGTCTTCTATATTGTTTGATCCTGGATCCACATTTTCTTACGTATCTTCCTCATTTGCTAATGGTCTAAATTTACATTGTGAATTACATGATATACCTATTCGTGTTTCTACTCCGGTGGGTGAGTCTGTGGTAGTTGAAAAGGTGTATAGGTCTTGTTTGGTGAACTTTGTGGGGAGCAACACATATGTAGATTTGGTTATCTTGGAAATGGATGATTTTGATGTGATTCTGGGTATGACTTGGCTTTCTCCGCAATTTGCAATCTTGGATTGTAATGCTAAAACGGTGACGTTAGCCAAGCCTGGGACAGACCCGTTAGTGTGGGAGGGTGACTACACTTCCAATCCGGTACGTATCATCTCCTTTCTTCGTGCTAAGAAAATGGTTAGTAAAGGGTGCTTAGCTTTCTTGGCACATCTCAAGGATGACACTACCCAAGTACCTTCGATTGAGTCAGTTTCAGTAGTTCGTGAGTTTCTGGATGTGTTCCCTGCAGATCTTCCTGGTATGCCACCGGATAGGGATATTGACTTGTGTATTGATCTTGAACCGAGCACACGCCCCATTTCTATACCCCCTTATAGAATGGCTCCCGCGGAGTTAAGAGAGTTAAAGGCACAACTTCAAGAGTTATTGAACAAAGGCTTTATTAGACCAAGTGCATCTCCTTGGGGTGCTCCGGTTTTGTTTGTAAATAAGAAAGATGGGAGTTTTCGAATGTGTATAGACTACAGACAACTAAACAAGGTAACCATAAAGAACAAGTATCCTCTTTCCCACATTGATGACTTGTTCGATCAGTTACAAGGTGCTTGTGTCTTCTCTAAGATTGACTTGAGATCCGGTTATCATCAATTGAAAATACGGGCAACGGATGTGCCAAAGACTGCTTTTCGAATGAGGTATGGGCATTACGAATTTGTAGTGATGTCCTTTGGTCTTACGAATGCCCCTGCTGCGTTCATGAGCTTGATGAACGGGATTTTTAAGCCATATTTGGACCTCTTCATGATTGTATTTATCGATGACATATTGGTATACTCAAAGAGCATGAAGGAACATGAAGAGCATTTAAGAATTGTATTGGAAATGTTAAGGGAGAAAAAGCTTTATGCCAAGTTCTCTAAGTGTGAGTTTTGGCTAGATGCAGTGTCCTTCTTGGGGCACGTGGTTTCTAAGGATGGAGTGATGGTGGATCCTTCTAAGATTGAGACAGTGAAGAATTGGGTAAGACCTACTAATGTGTCAAAAATAAGGAGCTTTGTTGGATTAGCTAGCTACTACCGTCGATTTGTCAAGGGATTCTCTTCTATTACTTCCCAACTGACGAACTTGACTAAGCAAAATGTTCCATTTGTATGGTCGGATGAGTGTGAGGAAAGCTTTCAGAAGCTCAAGACTTTGTTGACTACCGCACCTATCCTCACCTTGCCAGTAGAGGGTAAGAACTTCATTGTTTATTGTGATGCATCCTATTATGGTTTGGGTGCAGTACTAATGCAAGAGAAGAGTGTGATTGCTTATGCTTCAAGGCAACTAAAGGTGCATGAACGTAACTATCCGACCCACGATTTGGAATTGGCCGCGGTAGTGTTTGCATTAAAGCAATGGAGACACTATTTATATGGGGTTAAGTGTGAGATCTATACGGATCATCGTAGCCTTCAGTATGTCTTTACTAAGAAAGATTTGAACTTAAGACAGAGGAGATGGATGGAGTTACTAAAGGACTACGATATCACTATCTTGTATTATCCGGGAAAAGCGAATGTTGTGGCAGATGCTTTAAGTAGAAAAGCGGGAAGCATGGGAAGTCTAGCTCACTTGCAAGTTTCTAGACGACCATTGGCTAGAGAGGTTCAGACTCTGGCTAACGACTTGATGAGGTTAGAGGTAAATGAGAAGGGAGGATTGTTGGCTAGAGTGGAGTCAAGATCTTCTTTTCTTGACAAGATTAAAGGAAAACAGTTAATGATGAAAAATTGATCCGGATCCGAGATAAAGTTTTGAAAGGAGAGGCTAAGGAAGCACAAATCGATGAGGAAGGTGTTTTGAGAATCAAGGGAAGGGTATGTGTACCCCGAATTGATGATTTGATTAACACTATTCTGACAGATGCTCATAGTTCAAAGTATTCGATACATCCGGGTGCAACCAAGATGTACCGTGACCTAAAGCAACACTTTTGGTGGAGTAGAATGAAGCGTGACATTGTGGATTTTATTGCTAAATGTCCAAACTGTCAACAAGTAAAGTATGAACACCAAAGGCCCGGAGGAACACTTCAGAGAATGCCCATTCCGGAATGGAAGTGGGAAAGAATTGCAATGGATTTTGTGGTTGGTCTTCCAAAGACAATGGGTAAGTATGACTCCATTTGGGTGATTGTTGATAGGTTAACTAAATCTACTCATTTAATTCCGGTCAAGGTTACTTACAATGCAGAAAAGTTAGCCAAACTTTACATCTCGGAAGTGGTGCGATTGCATGGGGTTCCACTATCCATCATATCAGATAGAGGTACACAGTTTACTTCTAAGTTTTGGAAAACATTGCATGCAGAATTGGGTACTAGGTTGGACCTTAGTACTGTGTTCCATCCTCAGACCGATGGTCAGTTTGAGCGAACGATTCAAGTGTTGGAGGATATGCTTCGTGCATGTGTGATAGAGTTTGGTGGTCATTTGGATAGCTTCCTACCCTTAGCGGAGTTTTCATACAATAATAGTTATCACTCAAGCATTGATATGGCTCCATTTGAATTATTGTATGGTAGGAGATGTAGGTCTCCCATTGGTTGGTTTGATGCATTTGAGGTTAGGCCTTGGGGTACTGACCTTTTGAGGGATTCGATAGAGAAAGTGAAGTCTATTCAAGAAAATCTTCTAGCGGCACAAAGTAGACAAAAAGAATATGAAGATCGAAAGGTTAGAGACTTAGAGTTCATGGAGGGTGAACAAGTCTTGTTGAAAGTTTCACCAATGAAAGGGGTGATGCGGTTTGGAAAAAGGGGTAAACTAAGTCCAAGGTACATTGGACCATTTGAAGTACTTAAGCGAGTAGGAGAGGTGGCTTATAAGTTAGCCTTGCCTCCAGGGCTGTCCGGAGTACATCCGGTATTCCATGTGTCGATGTTGAAAAGATACCATGGGGATGGAAACTACATTATCCGTTGGGATTCAGTTTTGCTTGATGAGAACTTGTCTTATGAGGAGGAGCCTGTTAATATCTTAGATAGAGAAGTTCGCAAGTTGAGGTCAAGAAAGATTGCATCCATCAAGGTGCAATGGAAGAATCGACCCATTGAAGAAGCAACTTGGGAGAAGGAGGCGGATATGCGAGAAAAATACCCATATCTGTTTACAGATTCAGGTACTCCTTTTCGCCCTTGTTTTCCTTCTTGTGATCGTTCGGGGACGAACGATGGGTAAATTGGTATCTATTGTAACGACCTGTTTAGTCGTTTTGAGCAGCAGATTTTATTTCTGGAAAAATAGGCAGAGGCGACGGACCCCACGACGGACCGTCATGGGCACGACGGACCGTTGCAGGGTCTCGTTTCAAAACACTTAGAAAATCTTAAATTGGGTACTGAAAATCGACTCTCTGAACTTCGTGACGGAATGGCAGGACGGACCGTCACAGGCGTGACGGACCGTCATAGATTGTTCAGTGGAAATTGACTCTCTGACTCTTGCGACGACCTGCAGGACGGACCGTCGCAGGCACGACGGCCCGTCACAGGTTGCGCAAATCCCAGGCAGAATCGGATTTCTGGTTAAGTTTTAAGGGACGTTTTTGACTATTCTTGCCTTAATTATAGATTTCGTGGGTTTATATTCATAACTCAAATTCTTGGGGGTTAAAAGAGGTAACCCTAAGTTAATTAGTGGGGTATTATTGCCATCTTTTACACTTAAAATATGTTAACTAGGGTAAAAGAAAGAGGGCTTGAATAAAGAAAATAGAGAGGACAAGGAGAGAGAGAAATTGATCGATCAAGAGGCAGAGGGAATATCAAAGCTTGGGAAATTGCTTGTTGATTCCAATTCTTCGGTGGAGGTAGGTTATGGTTTTCATGCTTCAGAAGTAAACTCTTAATAGTGAATGATATGTATTGGTAGTATTGTAAACCCTACTATATGCTTAATGGTATGTTTGCATGAATATGATTATGTGATTGTGATAAGATAAGCATGATGAAAATATCGAATCCCAAATCCTGAAAAGAAACTTTAATATACTTTATTAATGATGATGCCTTGGTATAGAAGAAGGCTTGATGAATTAAAGTAATGGGATTGATGATGCCTTGGAATAGAGAAGGCTTGATGATTTACAGAATGATATTAGTGGATCGGAGTGTCACGTTCCGACACATAGAATTAGGGGATCGGAGTGTCACGTTCCGACACATAGAATTAGGGGATCGGAGTGTCACGTTCCGACACATAGTATTAGTGGATCAGAGTGTCACGTTCCGACACATATAGGGGATCGGAGTGTCACGTACCGACACATGTAGGGGATCGGAGTGTCACGTTCCGACACATGTAGGGGATCGAAGTGTCACTTTCCGACACATAGAATCAGGGGATCGGAGTGTCACGTTTCGACAGATAGAATTAGGGGATCGGAGTGTCACGTACCGACACATAGTAGTAGGGGATCGGAGTGTCATGTACCGACACAAGAAGAGGAAAGATAATGAATCTTGAAAGATGATAATATACTCAACTTAATATACTTAATTCCCAAATGAGTATGGTGTTGAGGCTTGAGCCCTCATGGATGAACTTGATGGTACTTATTGATGATTATAATACTTGTTGTTGCTACATGTTGAGTTTTATAGTTTATTTACGATAATATTGATATATACTGTTCCCTATTTTGAGTTGGCCGATGATATCTACTCAATACCCGTGTTTTGTACTGACCCCTACTTTTATGTTTTTCTTCTTGTTATTTGTGGAGTGCAGCAAACGTGCCGTCATCTTCGACTCAACAGTAACTCAAGCCAGTCTTCGTCACACCGGATATTCAGGGTGAGCTAACGCTTCTAGCTTGGAATGGATCTTCTCCTTCATGTCTTGATGCCTTGAACTTCCGGCATGGACTAGCTTCTTATGTATTTTTAGCTTCTTAGGAACTCTTAGAATTAGTAGTTTAAAGTAGATGTTCTTGTGATGATGACTTCCAGGTTTTGGGAATAATAGATGTTGAATATTGATAGTTATTGAATTGGTTTTTATTAATGAGTTTAAGTCTTCCGCATTACTTTCTATTTATATTATATTGAAATGTTAAGGTTTAGATTGGTTGGTTCGCTCACATAGGATGGTAAGTGTGGGTGCCAGTCGCGGCCCGGATTTGGGTCGTGACAATCCATTGAAGAACTAGAAAAAGCTTAAGGTAGAAGACTAAGGTTTTGAAGTTTCCAAAAAGGATTTAGTGGATTCTTCAAACATAAGGTATGGTTATTCATCCTTGAAATCTCTTTCTTTAAGGAGTCAATCTCAATGATTTTTCAAAGATGATCAAAAACATGATTTGTCTAATTTTGATGGTTCTAGCCATGGGTTCTTGCATAAAAATGTTTCAAATCAATGTTTTAGAATTTAATTGATGTTAATGCAATGTTTTAAAGCTATAATTCCTATGACCCATGCAAGCCATGCAAATTCTTATTTTGCCTATTTTATGGTTAAGTGATCAGGTCTCTATACTTATGAATTAATGAGTAGTTTCTTATGGGATTTCTAATGATGTAAAGATAATGTGAAATTGATGTCTAATTGGTGTTAGATTGTTAAGTCTTTGTTGAATTGACCTTGTTACACCTACTATTATGATTTATACTTTGAATTGATGATCATGGCCTTGTTGGCACTACTTGAAGTATTATGATGATTTGTCTAATTGATTATTGAAGTATGATCATATCTATGTACATGCTAGTTACGCGAAAGTACTCTCTCTGCTATGAATATTAGGTAATCATGTTGGACTATGACGATGTGTTTATGTGTATAGCCTTAAAACTGATACATGATTATGCCTACTTTACTATATGAGTCTATGATGATTATATCGATAATGCTATAGTAATAAATAGGGTGACATAATGATGATAAGGGTCATTCCTAAGTGATTCGAAGAATGGTATGTATATGAAATAAAGTAATGTATGTTGTGTCTTGTTTTGCTAGACTAGTCTTCCTTACTTGATATATGTAATGATGAATATGAATATCTTGCATATTAGTCTTATGCACCTTTGTCTTGTATATGTAAGGAAGAATGTTTAATGAAAGTCTAGTATCGGTAGACCTAAGATGGTGCCCTTCTAAGCATGACTAATACGAGGAATCTTCTACAGAAAGAAGGTTAAGAATGAGCTATCCTTAGAGACCATTGAATGGCAGCCCTAGTGGATCCATCTTTGGTAGGTACATTATGACTATATAATAACTAAGAGATGGTACCTTTTCATATGTCCCTTAGATTGAACTTACTCTATGAGAACAAAAGCTAGAACCGAGCAAATATGTTATGGTTTGCAGCTCTACTTCATAATGAGACTAGAATGCAATGTATCTGTACTTGAGAATGATACTAGAGTACATAAAAGACCATCATATTCCTTAACCATGTGCCAACATGGGATGTGTCCTCGTTCTACCCTTGGCAAGTAGAAAACTCTCATCGGCGTAGTTTGGAACTCTTGATTCCACACCTAGCTAGTATGGTCTATGTTAGGTAGTGGAATAATACGCTATCTAGACATTGCATGACTAGACTTTGAAGATATTAGTATTGAGACCCTAGGTATGTCAAAGTCCATTATGTGAAGTATTTAATGAATGATATTTAGTCTAATTGACTTAATGAATGATCACGTCTTTAGCTAACGTATGATTAATAGAACATGCTCTATCTAGGGTAGCTTTGAGGGTTGCTTAGGTAAGCTTGAAAAGGGTGTACACACATACACATATATTGAACAGGGATAACATTCATGAAGTGTGTACTTAGAAGAAAAGAAAAGGTAGTGAAAGATATGGAATGGGTGGAAGAAATATATGTGCATTAGGGAGTTGTAGTCACTAAATATATTCAAAATATTCTCTTCCTACTTGTAAAAGATGAAGTGAAAGCAAAAATACACTTTGGGCAAACTATTGGCATGTTAAGAGAATTAAGAACTTCATTTGTGAGAGGGAGTACAATGTTTGAAAAATTGATATTGTTGATAATATGATTGCTTGAGTGACTATACTAAACACAAACGTGTGAGGGCATTCACGAAACATGTTTAAATTTATCTAATTGGTGTATTTTTATGTGTTTGCACTAGCCTGAAAAATTATTAATAAAGGGGACATTTTTTTAGCATTTGTGTTGTCACTTTGTGTATCAAAATGATATAGTGAAGTTTTTCAAAATGTTGCGTCCAGTGTGAACTACAGATTCGTGATTAAATGTGTTTGGTTGATTTTACGGTGGGTTGGTAAGTCCAATGTTTATTAAAAAAGTTGATAATCTAAAGATTATTTAAGGAAAAATAAAGGTTTAATTGTGGAGTGGTGATCTTAAGCATATTTACTTGTCAAAGTCGTCCATATTTTCCCATTATGATATTGAATTAAATAATAATCCTGAGTCGATTAACTTGATTTTGTGTTACTTGTGAGGATTGTGCACTAAATCACATGATTAAATGTTTTAGGAATTCGTATGGAGATTGGAATCAAGTTGAAGAAAGAAGAATCAAGGATGCGCAAAAATAAACTAAAAGGATAGAAGCACAAAATAGTGGCTTACTTGCTGTCGTGGAGAGTCAAGGACAAAACTACACAACACCCTCCTTGGCTAACTGAGGGGCGCGAGACGCCAAGGCCCTAATGACTACGACACATGCCAAGCACAGAGCTTCGCACGCCGGGAAACCTTAGTTGTGATTGTTTAGCGCGATGGGAGGCGCGACGCCCCAACCCTATTCTTTCTTTTCAAGCAAAAAACTTAATTAAAGGATTCCTTGTTGAATTAGTATTTGACTCTAGTTTTTCCAACATCTATAAATAGAACCCTAGGTATAATTTGTAGGGAGTTCGACATTTTTTTTTTGTGAAAGATCAAGTTCAACGTTTGTAATTGGTATTGATTTTTTATCTCTTCTCACTAACGTAAATCGCATGAACAATTATATTGTATAGTTTTAGAATATTATGAGTGGATAAATTCCATAATTCTTTATTGTAGCTACAGATTGAATGTTGAATATTGAAGGTTTTTGAATCAATTGTTGGTAATTTCTTAAGTTACTTTTATATTCTTGTTTTAGTATTTAATGATTGGTCATCTAGAGAAAAATATATAGTATATTCTTAAAATCAAGAGAAAGGACAATAAATATAGAAAGTTTGATCTTTCATTGAGTTAATGTGCGTACGAGAGTGATGCCCAGATGAACAACTTGCTCGGTTATGAAATAGGATGAAATATAAATGCTAATCAATTAGTCCTACTATTTCCGCTCAATAATGTAATAAGACAACTAACTGGAGTACACGACTAATGTTCAAGAGACCCGACTCATACAGTTAACCTTATAAATCAATAACTTGATAATCGAAATTAGTTCATTACCTGAAATATGACACAGGAAATCTATTGCATGTTGTTGCCCAGGAATTTTCTTTTACATTCTTGAAAAATCAATTTTTAGTTATTGCAAAATTTGTAAAAGTAGTTAATAATTGTCAAACTCTTTTTAAAAAGATAGTTATGTTTAATTGTGGTGTTAAGTACTAAATATAAGTGGATAATTAGTCCCTTGCGAAAAAACCCACTTCTAAAAGAAATATATTACTTGAGAGAGCTCGTACACTTGCATGTTAACTGGGGAGCAATAGTTGGACCATTAAAAATATTTGTTGTAGTGGGCTTGAATATCATTAAATAGAGTGAGATATTCGTGCTACAACCGAAAGAGATTTTTATTTATTTATTTTATTTTCAATTGTATTCTTGTAATTTTTCACTAACAATTTTAAGGTGATTCACGATGGCTACAATTGAAACTATAACAACCCAATCACTAGTGTTCTAAAGGCTTTTTTTAGCTTTATTAATGTGTATGTGAGTTCTAACGTCATTCCAATTGAGTTTGAAGTCAACGTCAAGGGAAGACCAAGATGTTCAACAATTAGTCCTTATGATCTTAAATGTGCATATGTGTGTGTGTCCTCAGTGTTAAGGTCTTTAATTCATAGTTTATGGTGTTTATATGCAGTTTATGAAGTTTGGATGATTTGGAGGCCAAACATCGAAGACATCCGGGACGTTCAAAAGTTAGTTTTTGGATGTGCTTTTGTGTTGTGCATTTCTTTGCATGTTTCGTAAGCTCTTTGATGTTGAAATTGATGGGGTATGTTCATAATACCTATATGTCCATCTTTAGGTATTTATCATACAGTTATGACTCTACCTAGAAACGACAATGGGCCCTAGGAGAGGAGTCCAACTCAAACAAGGAGAGTTCACGACCCCGAAATGACGGCCAATCAATTAAATGATGGCTCGTCGATGAATCAATTTATACTTCAGGTTTTGTAGTTGCATAAGAAAGCAACGGACTACAATAGATGAGGTGTAGGCCAGTCGACAGGCCATTGATTATGGGGCGTCGATGGGCACTGCACAATGCCTGCAATTTTCTGCCAAGCAAGGGGTCTTTTAGGAAATTCACTCCAAGTCTTGTAAATTAAAAGTATGGTTTATTTAGGTGTATTTGGGTATTTAAATATTATTACAGTGATTTAGTTCTCATTTAGACCCTGACACCTAATTAAAAACCCTTTCTCTCCCAAACATCCACCAAAAACCTCCATGAGAGCTCATGATGAAGATGGAGTTTGATGATGGATTTTCAATGAAGTTTTCTTCTTCAGCTCTCTTTTGATTCTTGTAATAAGGTATAAGAGTTCTTAATATAAGTCTTTTTATCTCTTTAGAGTCAATCACAAAGATGATTTCAAAGATTTCAAAATATAAAAAAGTTCCATTTTAATTCTATCTCATGGGTTCTTGCATAAAACATTTTCAATTATTAAGATATGATATTATTGATGTATAATTTATTTTTCCAATGAAAATATAGATTAATTCTTGACCTTCCCAAATCTCTATGTTTGGCTTTAGCATGGGTGAATTGATCATTATTTGATAATAGTGAACTCATGTGTAGATTAATTTGGGCTATTGATTCCTGTAAAGATTATGTTAGAACATTATATTGGCTGCCTTAAATTGATTGTATTCATATTGTATATTTTTGAATCGTTTACTTGGAATTGCATTGATGGCTATTTGTAAGAGCCATTGTTAGTTTATTTGATTGAAATGGCTAAGGAATCTTGATGATGATGATGGAAAGGTGGTAAGTGACTTGATATCTCTATATTGTGTATAATTGGTGTAGAATTGTATATAATCCCTCTTGATTGGTCTTGTCCACTTATGGTGAAAGTTCTTATGTGTTCATTATGTGATGAACAGGGTCTTGTCCGCATTATTTATGCAAATTGTAGTAGTATCATGTTAGGGATTATATGAATGGATAGTATGAATGTGAATATGTGATTATGTTTAAGATTATATAACTTATATGATTATGTAAAATGAAGTATGTTTGATATATATGTTATTTCGTAGAATAGTGAGGATGTGAAGTGTAGTGCTCTTTTAATTAATATGTGATCTTATATGGATTCTAATGTTATGATTCTTCCTTAAGTGATGTTATAGAAGGTTAAGAAATCTAAGACGAGTCTTGAGTGATAATATTTTGTGTGACTGATTGATGTTCAAGCATGTTGTTCTTAATTCACTATGTGTGGTTATGGTAGACTATAATGAGTTGTTAAATGTAATTGTGTTGTACCTTGTGTGATAGACTTATGGACCTGACTTGGTACTTGAAAGATGAATATGTGATATGATGAATACTGTGTCTTGAAGTGGTAGACCTATGTCCCTCTTCTTGATGCATGAATGATACGTGAATATGTGATCCCTTGACTTGGTATGCTAAAGAATGCTAGTCTTGTATGTTTATGAGTTATTGATATATGACCTGGAAATTTGACTTGGAACCTTTTAGAAACAAGGTTATGATATCCTTGAAGTTGAAAGTTGTAATGGTATCCTTCTCGTGTGAATGATGGACTTAGGGGTAGGTTGGCTTGAATGACATGAAACCATCTCTAAGAAAGTCATTGAGCTATACTATTTGACCATTAAGTGCTATACCTAGTGGACCCAACTTTGGTAAGGTGTATTATTATTTTTTTATGACTTTTATATGGTACCTATTCATATGACCTTGATTGAACTTACTCTATGAGAACTAAGGCTAGCATTGAGCGAATATGCTTGGATAGTAGCTCTACTTAAGATCAGAGTGGATTAAAAAGAATCATTTGATATTCCTTAACCATGTGCATACATTGAATGCGTCCTTGTTCTACCCTAGGCAAGTGGAACACCCTCCATTGGAGTAGGGTTTGACTATGGATTCCATGTCTAGCTAGTATGGTGTATGTCAGTTTATGCTTATTCTCATCATGTGGAATACATTCTAGAGTCAGATAAGTTCTACAACGTTTAGGTAGTGGAATTAGATGCTATCTTGACATGGAACTAGTAGAGTTTGAAGATGTTAGGATGTAGGTTCCCTAGGTCTTTCCAATACCATTATGTGAAGTCCTCTAAATGCATGATTTCCTCCCCAAATGGTTTTAATGAAGATATCGTTTCTAAATGAAGTATGTTTTATGAAATGGTACTTATCTAGCGTACCTTTGAGGATTGCTTAGGTAAGATTGAAGAGGGTGTATGGGCTGTCACTTCATGTTTTACATAGGTGAGTCTTAGAGTAGCCTTAGATAGGGAGTTTACATGATGTATAGACTTAATATATTAAATAAAAACTACATGGTTTGTGATGTATTGGAATAACTTACTTTAGGTAGTCTTAAGAATCATCTAACCATATGTGAAGGGTTTATATGGGTAGCCGCTTCATAACTTACTTAGGTGAGTCTAAGGAAAACCTTTGATAGGGAATCCATGTGAATATGCTTATGTGATTGATGTTACTCTAAAGTTTTTTATATGTCATTATTGACTTATGTTATGTCTTTTAATGTAACACTTCGAAAGTGTAAGTGGTGTTCCAGAGCCTAACATAGGTGTCAAAAGGTTTATACACTGTTTTACGGTCTATTTTAATGTATATACGCCACTAGGAAGCATATAAATCAAAATTTCAAGGAACATCCATGACGTCCAAAAAGTAGTTCAATGTGGTGCTAGTGTGCCTTAGCCTATTTGACTAGGTTTTAGGAGTCTGAAATTGATTAATTTAGGTGGAATGGTGTATAACATGTATTAGAGTTTATTTGTAGTTGAAACATCAGGCACAACTCACCAAGGACAAACCAAGGGCCCTTGATGAGGACCCTTGCATTTTGGGTTCAAAGGCTGCCCAAGGCAGTGTCCACCAACGGATGAAACCAATGATCTGTTGTCCAATAGATGGGTGTGGAAAGCTTCCGTCGAGGGGCACTTAGCCAAATTCTTGGAGGCTTGTTTTGACAAGTCTCAGACCAAAATGAGTGTGTAGCATCGAAGTGAATAGTGCCAGTCGTTTGACAAATGGACCGTTTTTCGTGGTCTCATCTTTCAAGGGGATGTTTTGCTGAACGTTTTTAAATTTGTTAAATTAATTATTGGTGGATAGTTAATTAGTTAGGGGAATAGGAGGTGTAATTAAGTTGTTTAATGACCTTTATATATCCCCTACATTAATTAAACTAACCTAATCTCTCATAATTTACAAACCCAATCTCTGTTGCTTCTCTCTTCTTTCTCTCTCCCAAGTTGAAGAACACCGTAGAAGGCAAGGTCAAGGTGGGTTCTAGGGCTGAAATCACCACGTTTTATCCATAAATATTTAACAAACATTAAATCATGAGATTCCTTTCACCTTTAGGATTTCTTTCTCAAAAGGGTTCTATCAAATTGATTTCGAAAGTATGAAATTCAAGTGGGTCTTTTCTAGTCTCAAATTGATCTTGCGAATTTCTTTTTTATGATATATTTTGTATATTATGAATATATTAACGTGTATTACAAATAAATTATGTTATTTCTTGATGTGTTAATCTAGTTTGTAGAAGATGACCGATTCCACTTAACCCTACGTTGTGATCTTAGTGTGAATTGTGTTTGGTTTTTTATATTGACTTGATTGTTGGTTCAATTACTATCCTATGATGTTATTGTATAAATTATGAATAAATTAAAATGAATTTTATTCATGTTGTGCTAGTTCCTGAGTAATTGATCTGGATTATGAATTTGACCTATGTCTTTTGTCTTAAGCTATGAATTAGTGATGGATTGTTATGTAGTGATTGAATTGAATTTATTATCATGTTGATTAATATTATATGATGTTATTATACCCATTGTTGTTTTGAGTTACGGGTTTATGGTACGACCTTGATGATGGATTATTAAGGAGACTTGCAAGTCTTGTGATCTCAACGCTTTGCTTCAATTACAGTTACATGAGATTAAGTCACGATGTGTCATTAAAGTACATATTGTATTAGGATTGATAGGTTTGGTATGATTTTGCATTGAAATGTGTTCACTATGGTTTTTGAGGTGTTGTCTAAGATGTAAATGTTAAAAATGATGGTGATAACTTATAAACGTGCCTTATTATGATGTGAATACGTAAATGTGCTAACCTCACCTGTATGAATTGTAATGAAAAGACTATGCTCATGCGATTATTATTATCAAAGATGATGATTATACAAGGGATAGACCCTATGACCTACATTAAGCAATTATTATCAACAAATACATTAAAATCATTTCAAAAGGGACTTAGCTTAGGAAGATTCACTCAATAGTTCCACATAAGGCATCGAATCCTCTATGAAGGACACTCATCTTATGGATTCACGTGGGATGAGGGTACAAATGATAAGTGGCATGTATAGTGTTCATACCCATATCTTAGTTTTTGAACTATGTTGACGTCAGAGGAAGACTAGCTAGTGAATTCACCTAGAAAGCTACGTTTATGTCTTGTTTTACTTTGGTCGGTGGACCACCTTCAGTTGGTGTAAGGTCTTACAACACCAGATTCCACATTTAGCTCTTGTGGTCTATGTCAGTTAAGGCAAGTGTTCCCTAAAGTAGAACTAAGTAATGAACTACAAACCAACTAAGTTGACTTAAGAGGTTTGACTTAGCTTAGGTAGGGGTATGGGACTCTGCCTATGCCTTGTACTAGTTTTCCTTGAAGTAAGATTTAGAAGTTTGTTCTTATATATGAATATTTAAAAATTATTAAGGTATGAGATTCGTTTCACCTTTGGGATTTCTTTCCCAAAAGGGTTCTATCAAATTGATTTCGTAAGTATGAAATTCAAGTGGGTCTTTTCTAGTCTCAAAATTGATCTTCGGAATTTCTTTTTTTGATGATATATTTTGGATATTATGAATATATTAACATGTATTATAACTCAATTATGTTATTTCTTGATGTGTTGGTCTAGTTTGTAGAAGATGATTGATTCCCCTTAACCCTAGGTTGTGATCTCATTGTGAATTGTGTTGGGTTTGTTTTATTGACTTGATTATTGGTTCAATTACTATCCTATGATTTTATTGGATAAATTATTAATAAATTAAAATGAATTTAATTCATATCATGCTAGTTCTTGAGTAATTGATCTTGATTATGAATTTGACCTAAGTCTTTTGTCTTAAGCTATGAACTAGTGATGGATTGTGATGTAGTGATTGAATTGAATTTATCAACATGTTGATTAATATTATGTGATGTTATTATCCCCATTGTTAGGCTGAGTTACGTGTTCATGGTAAGACATTGATGATGGATTGTTAAGCAGACTTGCAAGTCTTGTGATCTCAACTCTTTTCTTCAATTACGGTTACTTGAGATTAAGTCATGATGTTGAATTAAAGTACATATTGTATTAGGATTGATGGATTTTGTATGATTTTGCATTCAAATGTGTTCACTATGGTGAAGTGTTGTATAAGATGTAAATTATATAAGGATTGGGATAACTTCTAAACGTGTCTTATCATGATGTGAATACGTAAATGTACTAACCTCACCTATGTGAATTGTAATGAAAGGACTATGCTCATGCAATTATTATTGATCCATGATGATGATTATACAAGGGATAGACCCTATGACCTACATTACGAAATGAATATCAATAAAGACATTAAAATCATTTCAAAAGGGACTTAGCTTAGCACCAAGTGAACTTGATAATGGAAGGTTTATACTTTCCATAGAGAAAGATTCACCCAATAGTTCCACATAAGGCTTTGACTCCTCTATGAGGGACACTCATCTTATGGATTCACGTGGGATGAGGGTCCAAATGATAAGTGGCATGTAGAAGTTTATACCCATATCTTAGTTCTGAAACTATGTTGACCTCATAGGAAGACTAGCTAATTGATTCACCTAGAAAGCTACGTTTATGTCTTGTTTTACTTTGGCCGGTAGACCACCTTCAGTTGGTGTAAGGTCTTACAACACCAAATTCCACATTTAGCTCTTGTGGTCTATATCAGTTAAGGCAAGTGTTCCCTAAACTAAAATGAAGTAATGAACTACAAACCTACTAAGTTGACTTAAGAGGTTTGATTTAGCTTAGGTAGGGGTATGGGACTCTACCTATGCCTTGTGCTAGTTTACCTTGAAGTAAGCTTTAGAAGGTTATTCTTATATATGAATTTGCTTAGAATTGTACATGTTAAATATATGATGATCTTGCACATTTATGATACTACATGATGATTGGTGTCACTTATGAACATGTGTTTATATTTATTGCAAAAGTATGATGATATGTACTCTTAATGATATAATATATGAAGTTGGACATTGGTTATGAGTTCTTGTTGAGTTTACTTGATTGAGTAAGGTTATGGGTCTTTGTTTGGTCATTGCACTAGTTTACTTAATGAGTATTTTGGTGGGACAATTTAATGAAGGACATAGAGGAGTATTTTGCTAAGTGTCTATTGCCAAAAAGTAAAAGCTGAACATCAAAAGTCGGTTGTCTTACTACAAGAAATCAAAGTTCCTACTTGAATGTGGGAAGACATCATTATGGATTTTGTGGTGAGTTTGCCTAGGAATCAAACGCAATATGACTTTATATGGTTAATGGTGGATAGTTTGACCAATTCCGCTCATTTTATTCTCGTCAAGTGTACTTATTCGGCGTAAGATTATGCTATGAACTCGGTAGAGGAAATTATATGTCGCCATGGTATTTTGTTATCCATCATATTGGATCAGGGTGCACAATTTATATCTAGATTTTGGAGGTCATTCCAAGAAGGGTTGGGTACTAAGTTGAAGTTAAGTACTGATTTTCATCCCCAACGTATGGTCAAGCGGAGCGTACTATTCAAACTCTTGAAGATATGTTTAGGGATTTTATTCTTTATTTAAATGGAAATTGGGATAAGCATTTTCCTTTGGTGGACTTTGCTTTTAATCATTATTTTCATTATTAGTAAGAACTATTAACCTTAGTTATCGAATAGATAAGGATAACAGGGCTTCATATCGGCCTCGTCCTCCCATGTTGCACCCTTAACGAGGTGATTCTTCTATAACACCTTTACGGAAGCCACCTCTTTCTTCCTTAGCTTCTTGACTTGCATATAAAGAATTTGGATGTAACTTCCTCATCAAATAGGTTATTTTTCACATCAAGACCCACAATAGGAAGAATAGACTTGGGATCACCGATACACTTCTTAAGCATGGAAACATGAAAAACCGGATGAACCGAAGCCAATTCACTAGGAAGTTTCAATTCATAGGAAACCTTACTAACCCTTTGCAAGATTTCATAGGGACCCACATAATGAGTACTCAACTTCCCTTTCTTGCCAAATCTAACACCCCTTTCATGTGCGAGATTTTCAAATACACTTTATCACCTCACTCAAAATCCAAATCTCTTCTCCTATGATCGATATAAGACTTTTGTCGACATAGGCCGTTTTCAACTATTTTTTTGTGATATGAACTTTCTACAAAGTCTTATAAAGGAAATCGGGACCAAGAAACAAAGTCTTACCCACTTCAAGCCATCCAATAAGAGACATACACCTCCTACCATACAATACTTCATAGGGAGCCAAGGAGATGGATGAATGCAAAACTATTGTTATAGGCAAACTCCACAAAAGGAAAATGATTATCCCAATATACCTTGAAAACAATAATACAAGCCCTAATCATATCTTCAAGAGTTTGAATAGTACGCTCCTCTTGAACATCCATTTGGGATAAAAAGAGGTACTTCACATCACCTTAGTACCCAACCCTTCTTCGAAGTATCTACAAAATCTAGATGTGAATTGTGCTATCCGATCAGATATGATGGATAACGGAATACCATGGCGACACACAATCTCATGTATGAAGATCCTAGCATAATCTTCCGCTGAATTAGTAGACTTGATGGGAATAAAATAAGAAGACATGGTCAACCTATCCACCATCACCCTTATAGAGTCATATTTCCTTTGAGTCCAAGGAAAACCCACTAAAAATCCATTTTTCTGTCTTCCCACTTCCAAGTAGGAACTTGGATTTCTTGTATTAGGCCACCCTACTTTTGATGTTCGGCTTTACTTGATTGCAATTGAGTAACACTCTAGAAAATTATATGTGTAGTGAAGAGCCAAATAGGTCTTTAAGAATACGTATTGGGGATACATAGACATTCTAATGCCCAATATTGAGTTGTTTTGGGCATAGTATAGAAAATTCTCTAACGGGTATTATCCAATTTCTATATAATACCCATATAGGAAAAATATTGGGCATATTAGAAACTATTGGAATAAAGGGGATTACCCAATTTTTCTAAGTATTAATGAGCTTGTTTAACAAATGTACCTGCAATGAGGACCCTCAGCTAAATTTTTTGACTTTATATTACATACAATATGTACTAGGAATCCAAGTGTCAAGCCTAGTACCATAGCAAATGACCATTTAAAATAATCATGTAAATTAAGCATTGCCCAAGGACATGGTGAGGTCCTTGGGAAATTAATTAAACATTCCCAAATGAACCATAAATAATAGTAAGTTAGAAAAGTGGAACTAATCCATGTGCAAGAACATGTGCAAGACATGTGAAGAAGCAGGGGAACACCCTAACTGAATTTGTTTAGGGTAATTAGGGGGGAAAACGTGCACAAGGGACGACTCCATGTGGGTCCTAACCTCCCTACCAATTGTAGACTCTAACATACTTATCTAAATAACTAAATGACCTAGTACAAACCGATTTGGACCCATTAGTGCACCCGACAAACTAGGACAAAAACCGGGTTGACACTACCATAGTACTAGTTAAAGAGACAAACTAGTACCTAACCTAGGATGGTCCAAAAGGTTAGTTATGGTCCTAAAAACTTAGGGTTACTGTTGTAATTATTCTTGGTTATATAATTAATTAATTTAGCAAATTAATGAATTAATTTAAAAAGGCTAAAACCAAATATACAAAGGAAAATTTTAAAATTTCGGTCAAGACAAGAAAGGGACAACCTACTACCTAACCTAGGATTTTCCAAAGAGTTAGTTAAGATCCAAACGACTTAAGTTTTACGTAAGGTATGGTTTTCTATCCTTTACTTCTTTATCCAAGAGAGCTTTTTTTTCAATGATTCAAAGATCTTTAAAACTAGGGTTGTTGTCGTAATCTCGTTAAACTCCTTTCTACCAAGTATCCTTTTCAGTTATATGTTGAATAAGTTAGATATCATGTTGTTGGTATGTGGTTCTAGCCGATTTTATGTGTAATGCTATTGAATTATGATTTTCCATTAAGCTATGAAGTTGTGATCGTAAAAAGTTAAATGCTTAAAACGTGAATAATGAATAAACATTGTGTTAGTTTCACTCGTAATTGTTTTAAGTGTTGATGTGTTTCTCCGAATGTTGCATTGATTTTCTTGTGAAGTTATGAAGGTGTTAAATTACTCAAATATTAATATGATTCTGTCCAATATGTCTTAAAAATGTTACCCTAAAGTCATGGACCAAGATTGGTCAAGAGAATGATACTATGTTAAGATGTGCCTGAAATTATTATGTATGAAGTTATTATGGTTTGTTCCATATACCTACTGTAAATGTGACTTGTTGATGATGTTGTGTTCGTTAAATGATCGTATTTTGTTGTTCAAGATGTTTAAAAATGTTATTCCTAGAGTTATGTTATAAGGATGGCTAAAAAGATCTCCTTGAAATCATAATTTAAGCGATTGTTTGGCTTATGTCAATAAAATGGCTAACAATACATTGTCCAAAAGGGATGCATTAAAATGGCTATAATATTATGTTAAGTAATCAAAATATTGGCTAATGAATAATGTACATATCCAACAAAGCATGAAAAAAAAATTAGGCCTCTGCCAACAAAGATTGTTATGTAATATATACCCAAAGGTTTATGCCAATACTAATCATATGTCAATCTTGTTAAGTAAGAGTGTCAAATATATTATAAGAACTTCTAAATTAATTCAATGAATCCATAACTAAGGGCATGCCACTCATTGGACAACTCCAAAAATGCTCTAAAAGTATGACATATGAAATCATGAAACTCATTGAATGAAGTGTGATCATAGTCCATAAACGATGATATGAATCTACTAAAATAAAGTAAATAAGTAACGTGAGTTATAACATAATTAAAGGGGTCTAAAGTAAGTAAGTGACTAGAATCGGGTGTTAAAGAAAGTGAGACCAGTGTCACTTACACCTAAGATACTATGTTAAAAGAATACTCACGTATGAAGGTGTTAATGTGTGAGGTAGTCTCATTAACACCAAAGGATGATATTTAAGGAAAATTAACATTTCATAAATGTAAAGTAAGGATGACTAGTCATCAATAGAGTAAGTAAATCTCAATCTAAAAGAAAGCCTTCATAATGCTTTAGTTAACACTAAAAGATAAAGAAGAAATGAACATTCACGTAATGAGGTGAGTAATTATGTTAATCTATGGTGTTAATGAAAATGGTGAAAAAATGATAAGAGGATAATATGAATGGTGAGACAAATCTCATCCAAGCATAAGTAAAGGTAACTAAAAGTTCTATTCTTACAGAGTGCTGAATATCAAGAGACAAGTATCAATCATACTATATATGTAAGTGTAAGGAAAACTAACACTTAATACTGATGATGAGATGAGAAATCATCTAATGAAAAATGATTCCCTCATGTTAGAAGCCAGCTTCCATGATATATGAGTTGAATTTAACAGAACTTTATACTGAGCACCGATAGGCTAGCTATGAGCGGTAATGCCTTTCTTCGAGAAGGGAAGAGGTTCATGTAACTCTAATGAGATTAGACTGTCTGGCATGAAGGGTATAGTTCTCCCTATATTTACTAGTCTTTAAACCTATACTAACAAATAGGATCTAGCAGTGTGCGACTCCCTATATATGCTAGCATGTTCGGGTCACTTTGGCTGGTGATTCCACCTTTTTTCGGTGTGGAGCAGACACTGGATTTCATGACGCTCACATGATCTATGTCGGTTATGGTTAAAATTTCCAACGATAGAATGTGGCCAGACTTAATGTATGAAAGATAATGAAATGAACGATACCGAAGGTGTTTGTGCAAGACAATGAGGAGGTTACATTAGATTAAAGTAATGACATTAGATCATTCTTGGTCATTGCACTTAATGACCCCGATGAGAGTCTTAAGCTTCATCCTAGACATTGCTGGTGTTTACATCAGCCTACGAAGGTATGAAATGAATAATTTGAAGTACGAATGAACGAATGAAGAAGACTACGTCTTTGCTAATGAAGGCCCTCGAGTTGAGGTCCCATATGTTGGGATTTCACTTGAGATGTCTTATGCTACATCAACATTCCTAAGTCTCGTGTATATGAAATGTATAAAATATAAAACATGACATTAATGAAATCAATATCATGATCAGTATAGAATTGCTTATGAATTCATGAAATAACTATATGAAGTCTATTTATACTTCATACGTTTAAAAGTTTTAAATTTCCCGCTAAAATTAACCATATGAATGAGATTAATGCTAGATGAGATTTGTCTGCGACCTCTTAGAGGTAGTGACGCGGGTTTCGGATTCCAAAACTCGGGTCGGGAAAAATTTGGACACTTAGCAACAAAGTCCTCAATGTCCGTCTTCAAACCTTCCCACCAATGTACTCTCCTAAGGTCATGGTACATTTTTGTCAAACCAAGATGAATGGAGTAGCCTGGACCCATGGTCTTCCTCAAGGATCTGGTTCCTCAAATCATCTACCTTGGGTACACACAATCTTTTTTGGTACCTCAAACCACCATTCCTCGTATGGAGAATGCCTCGTTAAGCTTACGCATGATCGAATCATTCAACTCCATCAATGATTTATGAAGGTGTTGTCTGGACTTCACCTTAACTTCCAATGATGACTCGGAGTTATGATGGACCCCGAAACCATAATTAGGAAAATCTTCCAACCTCACACTCAATCTAGACAACCTATTAACATCTCTCCTAAGTATTTCTTCACTTTAATTATGTGAGACACACTACCCATAGTCATACGACCTTGAGAATCCGCAACCACCTTGGCCTTGCCGAGGTGATAGAGAACGCTCATGTTGTAATCTTTCAACTATTTTAACCACATTCTTTTTCGGTGATTCAACTCCTTTAAACACATATTGGATACTATTATGATCGCTAAACACATCAACATGGACACCAAACAAATAATGCCTCCATATATTCAAGGCAAATACTACGACCCATATGCACCTTCATTTGCATAAAATCATAGGCTATTACCATCCCATGTTGCATAAGCATAAAGCCTAAACACACTCGGGATAAATCACAATAAACAACAAAAACCTTTGTATCCTCCGGGAGAGTCAACACTGCAGCGAAAGTAAGCCTATCTTTCATCATTTGGAAGCTTCTGTCACATGCCTCCGAACAATCAAATTTCTTACACTTTTGGGTCAAACTAGTCAAGGGAAATTGAATGTAGGCAAAACCATCCACGAACCTCCGATAGTAACCCGCTAGACCCAAGAAACTTCTAATGTCGGTTGGAGTCAATGATCTTGGCTAATTTTTCACCACCTCCATTTTCCTTGGATCAACCTCCACTCCCTCCCTAGGGATGATATGACAAAGAAATGTAACCTACCTTAACAGAAACACATATTTGTTATACTTGGCAAACAAGTGATTATCCTTAATGAATTGTAACACCACCCTCAAACTGTTCATGTGATCAGCCTCATTTATTGAATATACCAAGATGTCGTTAATGAAAACAATGACAAATAAATCTTGGTAACTTCGGAACACCCTATTCATGAGATTCAAACTCCACTTGAGATTCGTGAGAATAAAGGACATTACTAAGAAATCATAATGACCATATCTCGTCTGAAATACTGTCTTTGGTATATAATCACCACTCACTCTAAGTTTGTCATACCCTAATCTTAAGTCAATATTAGAAAAGTATTTTCCCCCTTGGAGTTGATCATACAAGTCATCAATTCGAGGGAGAGCATACTTTTTCTTAATAGTAACTATAATAATTTGGCTGTAATCGATGTATATTTTAAGGGACCCATACTTCTTCTTTACAAACTAAATCAGAGAACCCCATGGAGAAATACTAGGTATAATGAAGCCTTTGTCTAGTATATCTTTGAGTTGAGCCTTCAACTCTTTCATTACGGACGAAGCCATCTAATAAGGAGGAATTGAAATGGGATTTGTATTCGGTAACAAGTCGATACCAAAATCAACTACCCGTTCAGGAGGAATAATGGGAAGATCAATAGGAAAGACTTCCAAAAATTCACTCACTACGGGGAACGACTCAATGGGAGAAATTTCAGACTCTAAATCTTGGAGTCCTACAATAAGGTATAGATAACCATTAGAGATTATTTTGCATGCTTTCAAACAAGAGATGATGCGAGCTATAGGAATAGAATTTCCCCTCTTCCAGTCTAAAACGGGTACATTAGGAAACTTAAACTTCACCACCCTCGTTCTACAATCAATAGAGGCAAAGAAAACATGCAACCAATACATACCCAAGATGATATCAAAATCAAGCATATCGAGTTCTACCAGTTCAACATAAGAAACTCTATTGGGAAATATTATACGACAATTTCTATACACCATTTTTGCAACATTCAAATCACCCACTAGAGTAGACACTATAAAAGGTTTATGCAAAATATTGTGAAAATTATGAAACTTACTAACTACTAAAGGAATAATAAATGATAAAGTAGCACGAGGATCAAGTAAGGTATATACATCAATAGCGATGACCTTAAAAATAGCGGTCACCACGTTGCGAGAAGTGTCTTGCTCACCTCTAGAGCAGAGAGTATAGAAGTTGTTCTTCTTTATAGCCTCATTTGAACCACTTGCTTGAGATTGATTACTACCCTTGTCTTGAACTCATATTAGGGAAATCTTTAACCTTGTGCCCACTTTTACCATAACCAAAAGACTTATTCGTTCCCTTAAGACAATATCCATAGTGATTCTTGCTACACTTTCCACAAGTTGGCTTCATGTTTGGTGAACTAGCATGCCTTCACTTATTATGTTTAAGGTTCACCCAATCACCACTAGCCTTAGGGAACATGTAAGGAACTTGATTAGAAACCCGCTTATAAAATCTTGGCTTGTCTTGTATCTCAAGCCTATCCTTTGAAGAACCTCTATTAAAAAATCTTGCCCTCTTAGCATCTTTACCCTTTCTCTAAGCCATTAACTCCTCCACATTTTGGGCGTGCACCATAAGATGCGAAATGCTCCTATTTTCTTATAGCATAGCCGAATGACACTCCTCTTGCAAATCATCCGATACACACGTATAAAAGTGGTTCACTTCATCTCTAGGATAGAATACCAAAGAAGGAGCATATGTTGACAATTTAGTGAATTTTAATGAGTATTCATGCACACTCATACCTCCTAGGCGAAAGTTGACGAAATCCACCAGTTTAGCTTCCGTTTTCTCCCTAGAAATGAGCTGATCAAGAAAAGAACTCTTGAACACTTCAAAAGCCACCAGTCCACCCCTATTATCCCTCAATTGGACATACCATGCTTTAGCCACATTTTTGAGTTGGTAATTGGCTAACCCGACCTTCTCACTAGTAGATAACCCTATCGCTTATATAATCTTGTAGATTTTATAAATGAATGCTTGGGGGTCTTCTTCAACCTTGGACCCATAGAAGGTAGGAGGTTTCATCCAGGTGAAATCCCTTAGATGAGAGGCCATGGTAGATGCAAATTGATGTTCTGAGGGTACAACCTCCCGATTAGATTTGGTCGTCATGGCATTACCTTGAGTAGTGGCACCTTGTGCTTGGGTAGTAATGTCTTGGGCCATTCTGAAGAGAGCTCTTATATTCTCATCTGTCAAAGAAGGAGGATTCACCAGGGATTAGCCATCAGTCATATCTTCCTCGAGAGAAGGAAATTGATAACCACGGGGAGGAGCTCCCTCATTGGAAATCTCTTCTTCAAGTCTCCGTGCTGCATTCCTTTGACCATTTATTAGCTATAATCACTATAAAAGGATTAGATGCAAAAGCACATAATAACTATACTCTAGTGGCACGACTTTGGATTTCTAAGAAAGTGACAGTTTCCTAAGCATCACGTAGATTCCTATTCATATGTGTGGAGCGCTTCACAAGTATGTAAACAAACCTATATAGATGATTGAGAGTGACAGAGACTCAAATATATTCAACCTCATGCTTTGATACCAAGTTTGTCACATCCGGGTTTTCCCCCTAGACGTAACAGGTGTAGTAGTCCTCTTTGAGGACTAAGACTTGCCTATTAGTTTACATCATTATATTGATAGGTCAAAAACGCAAAAAATAGAACTTTTCATTAGTTCTACTTGGAGGTTTACAGAGAACTCTACATACACATAGTATATATGTATATCGAGTATACATAGAACCTTCGGATAGGAAGATTACATAGTGTTCTACTTTTATTGCACATAGGTATATATAAGATAACATAGTCATAATAGTCATAATTGTCATCTCATCTCATAAGCATCTAATAAGAGTGTAAGAACGTGGGCATAACCCATACATAAAATTAAGAATGCGTCACATGGGCTATACAATGTTTCATACAAAATGGAAAGAAAGAACCATAGAAGTCTTTAACTAAAATAAACTCCATAAGCTAGCTAGTGGCATAACCCTAAGAAAGTGGGGATCTACCCTACTTGGATGATCAATAGATCCAAGCCTTCTTCAAGTCGTCTTCAAAGCACTTCAACGACTAGAACCTAAAATATTGGGGAAAAGCATGAAAAAGGGTTAGTACACCACTTGTACTAAGTATGAGACCATATGCACACATATATGAAAACAAGTTAAGAAAGAGGGACATTTCATAAAGGATGCACTTTTCATTTAAAAGACTTTATGCACTTTCAACAACATCATACCAACCAATAATGCATGTTTATCAAGTCATAGGTATGTACATCACAAAACCAACAATAACAAGTCTAATCTAGTCAATCCTGCATATCATATAACCAAAGAAAGATAATTGTCCTTGATCTGCTATCAACTCAATATGTGCAATAAAAAAACGAAACACCCATAAAATTACTCAATCAAGTAACCCAACAATAATCATGAAAAACATCCTACTTTACCTAATATAGAAATTTAATAGTACATATCATCTTACTTTAACAATTTATACAAACACATATTTATAAGTGAGACTATTCAACATATAGTATCAACAATGTGCAAGTTCATCATATGTATAACATACACCATCATAAGCATAATAATAAATAAGAACATCCTTGTAAGACTCCCCTCGTGGCGAACTAGTGCAAAGCTTCTGTAGAGTCCCATACCATACCTAGACTAAGCTAGAACCCTTAGGTCATCTTAGGTAGAGTTCAATACTTTAGTTCATTTTAGTTTTTTGGAACATCTTGCCCTAATCGACATAGACCTCTAATGTGAAATCTGGTTTTGTGGAACCCTACACTGAACGAAGGTTGACTACTTGCCAGGTTAGTACCAAAACATAAACATACGAACTACGTGGATCCACTAGATGGTATTCTTATTGGGGCAATATAGTTTAAGAACTAGTAGATACATTTGGGACCCTCGTTATGCTACATGCATTATAGTCTCCAATCTCAAGAGTTCATTAGTAATTCTAACTTCCCTATTACGGAAGGGACACTCCTAACTCTTGTTCACTCGGTTCTAAGCTAGAGTCCCTTTTTGAAATGTCCTTAAGCCTTTATTAACAATCATAGCTTAGTTTAGGTCATAGGGTATACCACTTATATAATCATCATCATCATAGCTCAATAATAATTGCATGAGTATAAATCCTTTCATTAAAATTCATATGGGAGAGTTTAGCACATTAACATTTTCACACCATGATAAGGCACATTAGTAAATAATTCATCCTCCTTATAACATTTACATCTTAGGACAACACCTCACAATGAAAATCAAGACATTTAAGTTCAACATGATACCACCCTATGAATCCTAATACAAGGCATACTCAAATACAACGTCATGAATTAATCACAATTAACCACAATTTGAAGTAAAGGATAAGGATCATAAGACATACCAAGTCTCCTTCATAGTTCATCATCAAGGTCTTGCCTTAATCCGTCATATCAAACCAATTTGACTCTTACATCATCATAATTCAATAACCGACATGATAATAAGGCTAGAAGAATTACTACATCAAAATTCAACAGTAGATCATAACTTAAGACAATATACTTAGGTCAATTCACAACATACCTTCTAACCTAGATTATATTCCCAAGAACTAGCATGAAAAACTACAAATCACCCTAATTCATTAATTATTACTGTAACTACATCATTTAATAGTAATTCCACCAATAACAAAGTCTATTAAACCAATACAACCTAATTCATATCAACACCAAAACCTAGGGTTAAGGGTCATCTTCCACAAACAAGACCAAACCATCAAGATATATCATAATTTAGTTAGAATAAATTCTAATCTATGCATATTATCTAAAATAAATCACAAACAACTCAATTCATAAAATTAGATACGAGATTGGGAACGACCCACATGAAAACTAAAGTTTTTAAAATACTTTGAAGGAGCCCTAAAAGGAAAGAGGTCTCAAAGGTGAATTAGATCTCATACCTTAATGTTTGATGAAGAATTGATGGTGAAATGGTACCTTTACATCCCCTAGCTTGGTCTTCAATGATGTTTTGCAATAGAGAGAGAAACAAGAGAGAAGGAAGAGAGTATTGTTTTGAGTGTAGTAATTAGTCTAATGGGTTGGGGCCTTTATATGGGGGGTTAATTATGATGATTAGACTTGACTTAACACCTAAATAAAATACAAAACCCTTCATTAATTGATTAAGACTAAGACAAAATGTGTAGGGAATTACAGACCCCATTGACGAGACCGTGATCGAAAGATCGTTGGTCCATCGATGGCCAGGCCCTCCCTCTGTGTTGCACATCTGTAGTCTTGCTCAGAGACTATGCAAATGAGGCGGTCCAATTATTTGGCTAGGTTTTGGTCAGAGGATGGCATCGACGCCCAGTCAGTCTACACACGCCTCGTCGACTGGCTTCGTTGTTTCATACTGCCCAGGTAGTCTTTAACCCAAAAATGTAAGAGTCTTCTCAAGGGCCCTTGGTTTGTCCTTGGGGAGTCGTACCAGGACGTTTCAACTGTGAATCAACTCTAATAAAATTTTAGGCACCCTTCCACCAATTTTCATCATTTTCCGACTTCTAAAATCTAGTCAATTAGGCTAAGGCATGCTAGTACCTCCTTGAAATACTTTACGGATGTGAAGGACGTTCTTGGACATTTTGGTTTCTAGACTTCCTAAATGACTTATATTCATTAAAATGAACCTTAAAACAATGTCTAGACCTTATGAAACTTATGTTAGTCTCTAAAATGTGTTCTGGATTTTTGAAGCTTTACATTGATCCTAAGGATATTTAACCTCATACTTTTATACCAAGCTTGTAAAAACCAAAGAGTACATCCTAGATGCAACCGGCGGCGCCTTCCTTTCAGAGAACTCAGACAAGCCCTTAGCATTTATCATAACATGTAATAAGTTAAAATTATGGAAAATTGAAAACATTTAATACAATGTGAAGTATACTTAGATTTCATAATGAACATTAATAATAAAATACGATTGTCACGACCGAAATCTAGACCAAGACGAGACAAGCATCGTTGCCCTCTAAGAGTACACAGACAAGCCTACATATGTCATAGTTACATCATCTAGGTTATGTTTAGTGGAAAATTTGAAATTTTTGTTTAATTAGACTTTGTAGTGAGAAACATTAATTCTTATAGTACTATTTGCATAAACTCATAATCGTTTCATAACAACTATCAAATATCAAGATAATCAAATGAATGACATAATCATATCTACATAAAAAATATAGAGTTGCCAAAATGTCACCAATACAATATATGAAAATAAATGGGAATGAAACACTTGTGGAACATACACCACTAGATCATGCCTACATCTAAGCTAGAATATAAAAGATAGGCATCCTCGAAAGTAAGAGGGCCTACCAAGTCCGTATAAATGCTCCACGTCTGGATAACTTCAGCGTAGTCCAGTAAGCTGTAGCATTCAGCTTCACCTGCACCTAAAAGTAGAGAGTTGTAAGGGATTAGTACACACTTGTACTAAGTATGGGTATATAAAGACACACACCAAGGACATGCATGATTAAGAAGAGATATCTCCTAACGAGATGAATTAGGGAGAGTCAATGCAGTGGACTTACCAAATAGAATTAGGAAAGTCATGCTGTGAAAGTAACATGCATCATCATAAATATCATTTTGCAAATAACACGTAACACATTGCACATATCATATCACATAGTTCATATCATTCCTTCATATGACATGAGACATTGGAATCATGGACTTGACATTAAGACTTCCCAAAATGAGGGCTCAACATATGGGACCTCAACTAGGGAACCTCCTTAAACAAACACAAAGCCTGCTTCATTCATTGATACGTACTTCATTATCGTTCATATACTAGTGTCAACACAATCTATACCTAGGATATAATTTAAGACTTTCATCGGGTTCGTTGTACAATGACCATGAATAACCTAGTGTCATTACTTAAGTCTAGCTCACCTCTTGATTATCCTATCCTACCATGTTTGATATTTCATTATGTGCATTATTTGAGGTTGGACTCATTCTTTATTTAGGAAGTTTAACCTTAACCGACATTGATCATGTGAGCATCATGAAATCCAGTATTAAATCCCACATCGAAAAGAGGTTGAATCACAGGGCAAAGTGAACCAAAACATGCTAGCGTATATAGTAAGTCAAACCCAGCTAGAACAATATATAGGCAGTATAATTTCAAAGTCTACGAGTTATAAGAAGACCCATATCTATCTGGATGGACAATCTTATCTCTTGAGAATTACACGAACCTGCACCTTCTCAAAAAAAGGAATCGTAACTCATATCTATCCTATTGGTGCTCATTATAAAGTTCCATTACTTTAATCTCATATATCATTGAAGTTGGATACTAAAATGAGGCATAATAGCTCATATATGATTTCTCATCTCATCATTAGTATTAAGTATGCTTTAACTTCAATACTTTCATTAAAGTGTTCATAGAGACTGGTCTCTTCATTAACCTTACACTCTCATAGGTGAGTACGTCTTGGTAACATTTACTTAGGATCATTTGAGATCTCTCTCACCTTTCACTTTAGCTTCTTGTCAAGTTTTTACCACAATCGTTAACTTTCGCACATTTACTCTTCATTATTACTCACCCTTTTTACGCGAATGTTCATTTCGTCGTATGCCAATACACTTGGACTTTTAGTGTGTGTCACAATCTTACATGACCCCTCTTGGGTTTCATCATCTCTTCACATAAAATCATAGTTTCACTTACTTGTAAATGTAAGCTAGACTTTTGATTTAACACATACAAGCCATGAGGCTTCATTCATAGTTCGTCTAAGTGATTCATATTTACCCAAGATTATGTGGTACAAGACTTATGTATCTTCTAGGTATCTCAAGATATCGATTTTGATCCATAGAGACTGCATTCATTATATATTTGTTCACGTCTGACTTTTGTGCCAATACGGGATTGGGCAAGGGGACCCAATTTCAAATCCGTTGAGCAACACTTAATCTTATATTAAGCTTGATAATTGTAATTTTCAGATTTGGGGGACCATAGTTCTATCCCCACAACTCCCATGACATTTCCTTTCTTTTCCTCCTCTCTTTCTCGTTTAAGGAAAGGATGTTGTGGGATCAATCCCCCACAAGCTCATTCTTTTTCTCTTTATTTATCTCCTAACTTTCTCACCTATGCAAGAGGTTGTGGGTTCACTCCCCATTCACCATATTTATTTTTCTGCTAACTCTCTCATCTATTCGAGAGGTTGTGGGTCCTGTCCCCACTCACCACATTTATTTTTCTTCTTGATTTTTTCTCCTAACTCTCTCATCTATTCAAGAGGTTGTTCAATCCCCACTCACCACATTTATTTTTCTTCTTTCGTTTTTCTCATGAAAATTGTATGTAATTTGCATTTGGTGAGGTCTTGGGTTCAATTCGAAATGACCTCACATTTTAAATAAAATTTTTAATCATAGCTCTAACTCCAAAATATAAGCCGAGACCAACATTTCCAGCAAGCTGCAAATTTGGTCCTCTTTCAATTTGTTTTTCTCTAATTTTGTATGTTTATTCTTGGAGTATTTCGTGTGGCATTTATTCAGCAACATTACACTTATATAAACATTACACTTTTAACATATTCGTACACATAAATTACAACATTTTAACATGCAAATTTGAGTCAGCAAAACATAGTTAATTCACGGCACACACATGCACAAGCAGTTAACTTAATACATTTTCGCGGAACAGATACTCATTCCTTACATAATTTCCGAATACACATTCAATCATGTAATCACAACCAGCCAAAAAATAATCTACAAAAGACATACCAATGGATACTTTGAACCTTTCAAAGGATCTAATGACAGGGGCATGAAACGGAGACAACCTTAGTTTCTCGATTTGAATTTAAACTGAACATAGGGGTATCATGGGAAAGGGACCAACAGATAAGACAAATCATACCTTAATGTAGTTCCATACTTGTTTAAATGTTGCCAATATCCCACGAAACCATTACCTCACCACAAAAATCCCAAACACAATCCGTCAAGAAAAATGTTGTTGATTTTCCTTTTTAGCTTAGCTTTTCGTTTGAGTTTTTGTGTATAAGTTCTTCAAGAGTATAAACTATAATTTTCAGTTCTTTTACTGATAAAAAATGTGAGAATGAGAGTGAGAGATGTGAGGATGAGAGTATCAGGATTAGGAGAGTTAGGTGGAGACTTAGTTAAACTAGGACTCCTCATTATATATTAATTTTATAATTAGTTTTTTATTAAAAATCTAATTTTTCCCTTATTTAAATAAACTTTTTAAAAATTAATTAACTCAACTAATTAACTTAGTAAAGTTAAATAAACAAAGGCTCAAACCCCAGTTGGAGCTAGGTTTTGCTCAAATGGTCGAATTTGGCAACCTCTACCCGAATTTCCCTCCACGATGTTAATTAATTAGTTAATTAAATATTAAGGATAATAAAAATACTACCCTTATCCTGGAAAATACAATTTTACCCTAGACCCTCCAAACATAGGATTACCCCTTTTTAAGTCTAGTTAAGACTCATCAGGGGTAAATCTTTATATTCGAGTGCCCTACATGGAGGAACCTAACCTTTTCAAACTCAACTAACTCAGCGAGTTAGTTGGCTTTGCTGTTGCAGAGGTTCAGAGGTCTGGTTCAACATGCATCAATCCGTGTGAACCCGGTCTAATCTAGGTATTTTAGATACATTAGCCATTACATATCATAGTAATTTTTGGGTTGTTACATTATCCCAACCCCCTTAGGAACATTCATCCCCGAATGACACTACAGATCATTAAAAAATATGGTTATTTTTTAAATTTTTTTAACATACTTGAGACTTTGCTCTTTCTGAATTTCTGTTTCACACTTACTCTGGATAATTACTCAAGATTATCTGACGCTTCATATTTCATATTGTGGAACATCCTTCTCAATTGCACTTAACTTGATGCACATCACAAATCATGCAACACAAAAGAATCATGTCCGCTCTTTACAAAAACAACAACATGACATGCAAACATGAATTAATTTTAACTGACATAGTGCAACTATTACACATACAAATTTAGACTTGCAACACCAAATCGACTATTGCACTAAAACATAGAGCTTCTTAAACAAAACCAGCCTTAGGAGAAGTATATCTAAACCGTTAGATAACATCTTGTTGGCCTTAAGATTTGAAATTATATAGCCTTGTATGATTGATCCATACCCTGTTCATTTATTCCCTATTTCATTTGGCAACTGAAACCTCACTACTTTGGTTTTATAGTCTACGGTAGCATAACAATAATGGAGAAACTCCATAGTTAAGCTATTCAATGCTTTTTGTTGGTGAATATCTGATTTACATATTAGTAGGTTAGTGCACATCCTTTCAACCTACTAGCATTCTTGCTTTAATAGACTTAGGAACTCCTTCCTAAACTAGTCTCATCAAATCATACAACATAAATAAACACATAAGTCACATAAGTGAGCAACAAATATGATGACTCCAACATAATAACTTCATACTAGTGCATAAAACCATACATTAGTCTAAGGTGGTGGGAGAAAGTTCATACGAATGGACCCAACCTTTTGTAGATCAAATAACTCACCAAGTTAGTGAGCTTGGCTGTTGCAGAGGTTCAGAGGTCTAGTTCAACGCGCATCAATCTGTGTGAACCCGGTCTAATCTAGGTATTGTAGATACATTAGGCGTTACATAGTATAGTTATTTTCGGTCTGTTACAACGATATTCTAAAAACTTTCTCACGTATAAAACCATATAAAGAGTAATAATATTAAGTTAGACAATAAATAGTAAATATGCCATATAGCCCTCAATACAAAAGAATCAAAACAGCATAAATAGAAATAGAATATTCCAAAAACTACTAAGATCTTCAAAGCCAGAGTAAAATATCATCCCCGAACATGAGGCTATACCAACACCTGGATAAAGAGTTCCAAGCTTCTTCAATCGACCTTCTTAATCATCAATGGACGTACCTACATTTGTGGTAATAAATAATCATGGGGTCAGTACACCACACGTACTAAGTATGGGTATATGCACATAACATTTATTTGCATGCATGAAAAAAGATCATTCATCATTTGTTTGGAAAGCATGCTAAGTCATATGAATGTCTTCAATGCACATACCATAGAACATCTACAAGATAAGGATTCCATCAACATAAAGCATGATCATAATCAAAGACATATTATTGTAGATTCATGTTAAAAATTAAAATTCGAAAGATCATATACACATAACATACAGAACACTTACCAACGGTCACATTCCCAACCTACAAGTGGAATGGTCATGTGAAGCCCCATAACCCCACACAAACAAGTATATAAGATAGGAGACCATAATTAATGTTTTGATTCATGTAACTTGCAACATAGGTAGTCATCACATACAAAGAAATATAGACCAGTAACATGTTCATTAACGTAACGAACTTCATATAAGAGTAACAATATGTATCATAATCATCATACCTTTCTTGTTATCATATTACATAAGAATAATATCCTAGAACTTCACTTAGATTAATCTCATGCAATGTCTAGGTAGAGTCCCATACCTCTACCTATACTAAGTAGGCTTTTCAAGTCACCCTAGTCAACGTCCATTTGATTGTCTTTTATTTTACATTAGGGAACATACGCCTTAGCCGACATAGACCATGTGAGATAAACATGGAAGCAGGTGTCATAAAACCACACACTGAAAGAAGGTGGTCTACCTGCATAAGTAGAACCAAGCATGACATAGCTTTCAAGGTGGATCCACTAGCTAGTATCCTATGGTAGCAATATAGTTCAAGAACCAGGAGATGTATTAGAGACCCATAGTTCCATATTACATGAAAGCCTCTATCTCATGAAAGTCATTGCGAACCTACCTTCAAACGAGGGAAGGGACACCTCTCATATCTAGTCTATCGGTGCTTAGCTTAAATCCCTTTCGTGAATTGCCGTTAAGTTTTTTTATATCATAAACTTATCATAGGTCATATGAGATTAACTCCTCGTATAAATATGATCATGAACTCTTTAAGATTAGATGAGAATTTTATTTTATGATAACCCTTCGTATGTGACATTAACATAACATAATCATCTTTGTAAAGAATAAAAGAGGATATCGTAAACTTGCATTTTCAAATTCTTATCATGATCTAACATTTAGCATGTTTATAGAGCCACATATATCTATAGAAACATCATGCCTACTTCATTAGCATATTATCAACATTCATAGGCTGACATAAACATCATAGAGTAATCACAACTTTAAAAATCTAACCTCTTGCTTCCAAGTACCTTATTCAAGAACTTACGTTCAATTTTCAACATTAATTATAATAACCTCTCTTGGTATTCCTTTCTACAAGAGGTTCTTTAAAAGATGGGTTTAATGAATTCAAACTACTAGGGGTGAAGTTACCCAATATTATTGTCAATACCAACTCTTCAATTCATATACAAGATCAATTTATAATGTAGGATAAGGAAAAGGGTCATTAAAGAGTTCTTTCAAGTCATAGTTCTAATCCTAACGTTTAGACGTTATCAAGTAGTAGATATGACCCATTCGAAACAATCAATTAGAGAAAGATAATTCATCACACGAAATTAAAATCTAGTAGAAAGGAATTCATTAAACCCATCTTTTAAAGAACCTCTTGTAGAAAGGAATACCAAGAGAGAAAACCCATACCTTATAGATGAATATTCAACAAAATTTGATTGGAAACCTCGAAGACTTCATCTTCTTCCTTAAGCTCTTATTATTGTTCAATGGGGTTTGGAAAAGAGAGTGTTTATTGAGAACGATGAGTAATTGTGTTTGAATTTGATTTGGACATGTAAACAGTGGTATAAAACTGACTAATTTCCATATATAGTAGTCCTATAAAATATCCAAAAGATCATTCAACTAAATGGGTCTTTTTATGGAGTTAAATTACCAAAAATATGACTTTACCGAATCTGAGAAGTGGTTGTGCATTGCGGGGACAATGCCTATTATTTTTCTGAATTTTGGGTTCTAGGTAGTGAGTTGGGTTACAGACTCGTGTTGTGAGGTTGCCCCTCACATATTGAGGAAGAAAACCTCGTGAGGGATGTCCTTCATGCACCTTGTCCCCCAATCCGCTTGTTCCTAGGTTGCTAGGCAGCCTGCTCATCCATGTTTGTGTCCTCCCCAAGGACCCCTCGGGTGGTCCTTGGGGTGTCTTTACTAGACGTTTGGACCCTTTTTATTACACACTACCTATACAAGGTATATTTACAAGTTTTAGACTCATATGACACCTCAAAACCTTCGCCAAACATAGGGATGTCAAGTAGTTCAAATTAGCTAATTTCTGGACGTCAAGGTCTTTCTTTATCGTTTTTGTTCTAAAAGTTTCAAAATAAACTTATTACATTAATATAGGTATGGAAATATCATTTGAAACATTATTTAATAGATTAAGATATAGTCTAAGTCATTACATTTAAAGAGTGTTACATTCTTCCCCACATAGGAACATTCATCCCCAAATGACAGTAAAAAATCTTTTGGAAGATTGGAATAGACTCAATACTAGCAGCCAACCAATCAATAACATAAAAATCATAATGAGTCACAACTCATAGGAGTACTTCACAACTCCTTTAAACTCATACCATAACATTACACATAGCAATGCACGGATAAGAGAGCTGAACATTTCGTAACACATAATGAGGAAATTCCTTCTCAACATCAACATAAGCTCAAAATACATCAAGAGTTACCATGCTATGATTCTTCTTAAGACAAAAGGAAGGCATCAATATCTCAATAAGAGACATACATTTATATTTCATTTAAGTGCAAGAGTAAAGTATGAAAGCTTTCTCTTAACTCAAATTGGTATGACTTTAACCATAACATGCACCAATTTAGAAAACAAGTCAATTTCATATCAATTTAAATTCATTTATTAACAGGAATATCTAAACTCAAGGAGTAATATGATGAGGGTATAGACACTTCATGTCGGTATCAGCCTCCCATGATGCACCCTCGACAAGATGGTTCCTCTATAAAACTTTTACAGAGGAAAGCTCCTTGTTTCTTAACTTCTTTACTTGGCTATGTAGGATCTCAATCGGAAGCTCTTCATAATAGAGTTTCTCATCCACCTTAACATTCAATAGGAAGAATGGGTACTAAGTCTCCTATGCATTTCTTGCGCATGGAAATATGAAACATCGAATGAACTAAAGCTAGTTCACTAGGTAGTTTAAACTCATACGCAACCTTGCCAATTCGTCCTAAAACCTCATAGGGACAAACATACCGGGGACTTAACTTGCCCTTCTTAAAAATCCTCATCACCACTTTCATAGGTTAAATCTTCAAGTAGACATGATCACCCATTTCAAACTCATGGTCTCTTCTTTTATTGTCGTCACAGGACTTTTGCCGACTATAGGTTGTCTTAAATATATCTCTTATGATTCAAACTTTGTCTATAGCCTTATATATAATATCTAGACCAATGAGTGAGGACTCACCAACCTCAAGTCATCCAAATGGATATTTGCACCTTTTACCATAAAGATTCTCAAAAGGTGCCATGAAGACGCTCGATTAATAGGTACTGTTGTAAGAGAACTCAATAAAAGGTAGATGATCATCCCAATTTCCTTTGAAGCCAATAGCACATTCTCTTAACATATATTCAATGGTCTGAATGGTACTTTCCGCTTGACTTTCCATATGCGGATGAAAAGTGGTGCAAAAAATTACACTTTAATATCAAAGCCCTTTTGAAAAGCCTTCAAAAAATTAGAAGTGAATTGGGCACCTCCATCTAAATGATGGACAAAGGAATCCCATAAAAACGTACAGTCTCATTAATGTAGATTCTTGCATAATTTTTAATTGTGTGTGTATACTTAATTGGAATAAAATGAGCAAATTTGGTCAACTTATCCACAATAACCCATATTGGATCATTTTGCCTCTGGGTTGGAGGCAACCAACCTACGAAATCTGTGTTCATGGCTTCTCACTTCCAAGTAGGATCATCCATGATTTGGGATAAACCACCCAATTTAAGATGCTCAACTTTAACCTGTTGGCAATTTTGACACTTCGCAATAAACTCTGTTATGTTCCTTTTTAAACCATCCCACCTGTAGATCACTCTAAGGTCATGATACTTTTTTGTGGCACCCAAATGTATAGAATACCGAGAACCATGATCTTTTTCTTGAAATTGATTTCTCCAATCCTCAATATCGGGTAGACATAATATCCCTTGGTACCTAAGAACATAATCCCTCCTTGGGAGAATGAATCATTGAGCTTACCAAGTACCAATTCCTTCAACTCCATCAATAGTGGATCAAGTTGCTGCTTATATTTCACCTCCACCACTAATGATTAGTACGATTAATGATAGACCATGAAACCACCATTGGAAGAATCTTCTAACCTCACACCTAAACAAGCCAACGTATGAACATCTTTCAAAATTTCTTTCTTATGTTATTCCACATGAGGCACACTACACATAGTCATACGACTCAGAGCATCCGTATCCACATTCGATTTGCGAGGATGAAAAAGGACACTGATGTCGTAATCCTATAATGCCCTAAAACAAACTAAGGTGAACTAGTTCCTCATGAGTGTGTATTGAGTTGATTTTATGTTAAAATGAGTTATATTAGTGTTCTTAGGCAGTGCACAAAGTTTTGTTAAGTTTGGAGGTCAAACGTCCAATAACGTCCATGAGGTTCAGAAGGTGTGCCCTAGATAACTCTTTTATGTCTTGATGTATTTGAGTGAGTTTTACGTGTCAGTTTTAATCAAATCTAATATGGGATGTTTGTTTGAGTGAGTTTTACATGATCGTTTTAATTTAAATTTAACGTCTGGGCACGACATTACCTAGGACAAACTAGGGGCCCTAATTAAAGGCCCATGAATTGGACCCAACACTTCCTAGGCAGTGTCCACCAACGAGACCAAACGATGGCCGGTAAGTAAACAAATGGCCCGTCATCTTGGTACGTTGATTGGAACTTCAAGTTTTGATGCATAGCCTCCAAATGGAGAAAAGTGTCATACCACGATACCCCACCAACGGTCGGTTGATTGACAGACGGTCCATTGGTTAGGTCTCATCTCTAAGGCCTACAAAAGTTGTTTAGGGGCTTCCTTTCCTTGGGGTGTTTGGTAAATTCACCCACAATCTTTTGTGACCCTAGGACGTTCATTTTAGTGTTTATTATATATATTATTGTGTTTCAAACCCTAAGACCTTATTTTAGACTCCTTTTCCTAAAACCGAAAACCCCTCTCCCTTAGAAGACTCTCTAAAGCCACCATGGAAGATAAAAGTCAAGAAGTTCTAAAAGGGATATTGGTGGTCGATTCTCCATCAAAAATCATTGTTACTTATTCATTGTGAGGTATGGTATCCATCCTTTAATTCTCTTCCTTTGAAGAAGTCCCTTTTATTGAATTTTCAAAAGGGGTTTTGAACACTAGTTTCTTCTATCTTCAACTCTAAATATGGGTATTGCATGAAAACATTTCTAATGGATTAATAATGATGTTTATACTGTTAGTTGATGATTTTAAGCTTAAAAATTCAAATAAATCATGTTAAATCTTTTCATCAAATTTTGACTTAGGAAATGGGTTAAATGTGCATGAATTGGTAGTCTTCAAGCTTTGGTTTCTTACGGTTGTTATTGTTGTTTAGCTACAGCCCAAAGGGATTTATTATAATTAAATATTGAGTAGAATTTTTATGTGATGAAATCTTGGATTAAAGGGTAAGTTTTTTACGGTGTTTATCTTTAATTTCGAAATACTCTTGAGTGGTATGGTCCACCTTCTTGATGGCGGGGTTTACTGGAATTGTATGAAAGTGAAGTTACTTTTTTAGTGTGAATGAGGACTTGAAGGCTTGTTATGTGATTTAATATGATAATAATGTTATATTTGTTAAATGTACCTTATGAAGCTATTATGTGAAGTACGATAGAATGTATGTGTAAATAATGTTATTCTAGTTAATTACTTTGTAACACTTGTTATGATAAGTATGCTTAGGATTATGTCTACGGGACTTATACGATTATGTGAAGAATTTAAAAGTGTACGATGTGACTAGTGAAGGTCTAAGCATGCATAGAAGTTAAATGTAAATGAAATTAAGCTTATGTTTAAGCGGTTATCACATGTACTAACACACTCACACTTGAATGAATGAATGAAGCTAAATTAAGTCCTAAAGGGGAGTTTGGGGTGAACACTCTTCGTGAGTTGAGATGAAGTTGTTAGTAGCAATCCCACTACATCCCAAGAGCATTCTAAGATAGGTTTAAGGATTAATGACCTTCGTGAGATGAGAGGTGGTGTTCACTAGTTATCCTTAACCTATAATTTATAAAGTTTAGAATCGGTGTGAAGTTATGCCTAGCACCGAGAAGATATGAAAAAGATGTGGTTACACTTCGTGAGTTGACATGTTGTATTCAAATGTACCTCTTTAGATGAGTACTCCACGTTAATAGAGAATGAGTTACATATTAGCAATCTTCTTATCCCTAAACTATGTGCCGTCATAGGTGAAGCTATGGGGCATGCCATGTAAAATCTAAGAGAATGACATCATTCTAGGCAAGTGAGGATCCCTTATCCGATGGGGTTAATATTGGGATTCTATGTCTAGCTCTCATGGTCTATGTCACTTAAGCTAACTCCAACAAAATAAGTTAATGTGCTAAGTCTTCTAAAGGAGTGTTCTACTTACGGTAGGTAGTGGAATGGGACGCTATTTATCCATTGCACTAGGTAGGCATTCCAAAAGGGGAGTCTTGGTGAGTCTTATTTTAATTGTATAAAAAAATTCTTCTAAAAGAACGTACTACTTAGGTTAGGTGGTGGTATGAGACGCTATTTATCCATTGCAGTGTCACGACCCAACCCGATGGGCCATGACTAGTGCCCGTTTTGGACACCCACATACAAACTTGCTAAGTATAATAAACTGAAACTAAGACAGTATGGAATTTAATCCAATCAAGCCAACTCCAATGTCATATATATATAAAGAGGACCTGTCTCATAATGAGTCATAACCATTCAACCATAACAGCATACGCGAGCCGACAAGGCCGCCACTATTCAAAGCATAATAACATACGTAAGGTGAAAAGGCTGCCACTACACAATACACAATGATGTACGAAGCCGACAAGGCTGCCCCTGTAGAAGCGGACATCCCAAAAAAACCATGTCCATACCATTATCAAAAACATATATATACAACCCACATAATGTCCACAGACCTCTAAGAGTACATTAGTGAAACTCGACGGGACAGGGCCCCGCCATACCCATAGACAAGCAAAAAACTACACAAAAGTTATGTACCAAAATGACTGGGCTCCGGAATAGTGTAGCTCTCCCAATCAGCAGAGTAGATATCCTAGGCAGGAGGATCACTGAACTGTGCGTCTACACCAGCGGGCATGAAACGCAGCCCCCCGAGGAAAGGGGGGTCAGTACAGATAATGTACTGAGTATGTAAATCATAAGGTAAAGATGACAGGATACCAATATGGAAAGTCGAAACAAAATATCGCTACACATGCACCCTTTTAAGTGAAAATCATGCATATCTTTAACAAATAAGGTGCCCAGTTTCCCTAGTAAGGGGCTCGACAAAATAATCATCACGTCATCTCCGTCATCATCATCATCATAACCATCCTCATCACCTATCATATATATAATATACATACCCGGCCCTCTAGTGAGGAACTCGGTGACATATGCAAGAAACTCCGCACGAACATTACCCAGCCCAGGACTCGGCGAAATGATAAATGACTCTATGCACAAGCAGAATATTATGAGAAACCATATGCAATTAAAATCATTTCTTATAACTCAATAGAACAATCAACGTGAACCAGCAAGGAGTATTACCAAAGATTAATGTTTTATAGAGATTATGAACCTTTAATACGATATGGAAACATAAAATCTCAATGACTCTAAGAAGCAATACCATAGATATTAGAGATCATTATAGCCTTAGACATAGCCGATATATAGAAAAATAATTGTGGAAGCAAGAATATAAGTCACCTACACGCTCTAGAGGTAAGTATCAAACCTGTCCGTTATTCGCTTATTTTTAAAAGTCGTGCCAAACAAAGAAAGAAGGGACAGCGTTACATACCGTATAATCGAGCCGCACGTCAAATATTTACTGCTCAAGCTATTAATCTATAACAAGCAACAATCGTGCCGCAATTAGATAAACATCGCGCTTTACTTTCTTGTAAGCTAGCTAATAATCTAAAGAAAATTCGGCAGCACTTCCCCTATTTTCCTTAGTTCGTCCAAATCCGACAACAATCCAAATTATCCACAGCAATACCAATAACACATATAACCCAACAAATCATATTAAACAGCCACCTCCCCAAAACAGTTCCGTCTCGGCAACCATAGCAGCGAATCAACGACAGATCGAGCAATAACTCGTTTTATAATTCGCAACACATCTACCTTATCGTATTCATCCTTTGGAGTATATACTCATAATCTCATTTAACATATACAACGCCAAAACAGAATTTTCCCGTAGTTTGCTTTAATCAAAACATCCCAAGCACCAAAATGACACCACTAATAATCCGATTATGGTTTCTTCATACTTAGCACATTCAATAAGCTACTGGTAACGCCCCTTATTAAAATTAATGGATAATTAACAAAGGTATTCTAAAGAATTAACACACCAAACAACGAGATTACTAACAAAATTATTTGCAGCTGCTGGCCAAGAGTTGCAGGGTTGGTTTGTCCATTTCCATGGCTGCCTAAGACAAGTGGTGAAGAAGAAGATTATATGCAGCAATGCATTTCACCACTTTATTTAACATGGAGTGGATTTCTCCACCTCATTTAATAGTATGAAGTGGAGGCAGCACTCCTCTACACGTGTCCACTAAGGCCAGCTCACAATCTTATCCCTTTTTACTTTTTGCCTTGAGAGGTGGGGCCCACTGGATTAAATTAATCCAAATTAGCAACTAATTGAATCCCTCACTTAAAGTTAATGACACTTACATTAGCCAACTCATACTTAATATCACATTTGGAAATAACATCCTTGCCTAATACTTCTTTAATCACTTGGAACTTAAAATAAAATGTCATTCCCCGGACTTACGTCTACTAGATCACGATGCGCACTACGTATAAAAAAAATACGAGGCATAACATACTTCCCCCCTTAGGAACATTCGTCCTCGAATGTTAAGTTAGCGTCTTGCAAAAACAAATTCCAGCGAGGTCTCTCTAAGTGTTATACCTATCAACCTGCATTCCGTAAATTACAGATGCCTCACAGCTACATAATCTCATTATCTATCAGTATAGTCAAGCTAGGAATAGAATTACCTGCAAGTACGGGGAACGAGTAAGGATACTTATTCTTCATTTCCTCTTCCGCTTCCCAAGTCATCTCCTCCCTATTGTTATTTTGCCACAACACCTTGACGGAAGAAACATCCTTAGTACGTAACCTTCTAACCTGACGATCAAGTATAGCCACGGGTTTCTCCTCATATGAAAACTCCTCTGTTACCTTAATATCATCTACGGGGAATACTCTAGAAGGATCACCAATACATTTACATAGCATCGATACATGGAAGACTTGATGTACCACCTCCAAATAAGATGGTAGATCCAACTCATAGGAAACCTTGCCTATCCTACGAACAATCTGATATGGCCCAATGTATCTCGGATAGCTTCCCCTTCCTGCCGAATCTCATCACACTACTCATGGGTGATACCTTCAGGAATAACCAGTCACCAATCTGAAACTCTAAATCTCGACGCTGATTATCTGCATATGACTTCTATCGACTCTGGGCTGCTAATAATCTTTTTTGAATAAGCTTCACCTTGTCAACCGCTTGCTGAATCACATCTGGGCCTATTAACTTAGTCTCGCAAACATCAAACCAACCAATAGGTGATCTGCACTTCCTTCCATATAAGGCCTCGTACGGTGCTATCTGGATACTAGAATGGTAGCTATTATTATAGGCAAACTCAATGAGCGACAAGTGGTCATCCCAGCTACCTTTGAAGTCAATAATACAGGCCCGCAACATATCTTCTAGTGTCTGAATAGTAAGCTCAGCCTGCCCATCCGTCTGAGGGTGAAATGTTGTGCTAAGGTTCACTTGTGTCCCCTATCCCTTCTGAAACGATCTCCAAAAGTTGGCTGTAAATTGAGCTCCTTTGTCTGATATAATGGACATGGGAACCCCATGAAGTCTCACTATCTCCCTGACATATAACCTCGCATAATCTTCAGCCGAATAAGTAGTCCTGACTGAAAGAAAATGGGCTGATTTCGTCAGCCTATCTACAATAACCCATATAGAGTCATACTTCCGTTGAGTGCGAGGTAAGCCTGTAATGAAGTCCATATTAATCATCTCCCATTTCCAAGTCGGGATCTCTATCTCCTGTAATAATCCACCAGGCTTTTGATGTTCGATCTTGACTTGTTGACAATTCGGGCACTGAGCAACAAACTCCGCAATGTCCTTTTTCATGCCATCCCACCAATATAAGCATCTGAGGTCATGATACATTTTCGTTGACCCTGGGTGAATAGAATAACGGGTAGAGTGTGCCTCTCCCATAACCTATCGTCATAGCCCCGCAGTATCGGGTACACACAATCTGGCTTCATATCGTAACACTCCATCAGGTGTAACCTTAAATGGGGTCTTTTCCTTTTGAAGAGTTGTATCTCTATACTGTGCCAGAATAGGGTCCTTGTATTGGTGTCTCTTTACCTTATCTATGATTGAGGACTCAGCAACCTCTCGAATAGAAACTCCACTATCTTCTGAATTAGCTAGACGGACTCCAAGGCTGGATAGCCGCTGAATCTCCCGAACCATATCCCTCCTTTCTGGTTGTACAGCTGTCAAGCTACCCATCGATTTACGGCTAAGAGCATCTGCTACAACATTTGCTTTCCCTGGATGATATAAAATATCAACATCATAATCCTTTAGCAACTCTAACCACCGCCTCTGTCGTAAGTTCAGCTCCTTCTATTTAAAGATATATTGGAGACTCTTATGATCTGTATAGATGTCCACATGGACACCATATAAATAATAACTCCATATCTTCAAGGCGTGAACCACGACTGCTAACTCTAGATCGTGAGTAGGTTAGTTCTTTTCATGCTTCCTAAGCTGTCGGGAGGCATAGGCTATAACTTTGCCATGCTGCATCAATACACATCCTAGCCCAACACCCGAAGCATCACAATAAATAACATAGCCGTCTTGTCCCTCCGGAAGTGTTAGGACTGGAGCTGTAGTCAATTTGTCTTTCAATAACTGGAAGCTTCGCTCATAAGCATCAGTCCACTGGTACATGGCTGCCTTTTGAGTTAGCCTTGTCAAAGGCGTTGAAATTGAGGCAAACTTTTCTATGAATCTCCTGTAATATCCTGCTAACCCTAGAAAGCTTCGTACCTCAGTAGGTGTCGTAGGTCTGGGCCAAGTCTTTATCGCCTCAATCATCTGCGTGTCTACCCGAATACCATCAGCTCCAATAATATGCCCCAAGAATGCCACTGAAGTCAACCAGAACTCGCACTTAGAAAATTTAGCATACAACATCTGGTGCTGAAGCACCCTAAGTACCATCCTTAAATTGTCTGCATGCTCCTCTTCTGAACGTGAATAGACCAGAATATCGTCTATAAATACAATAACAAACATATCAAGGAATGGTTTAAATACTCGATTCATTAAATCAATGAATACCGCTAGAGTATTAGTCAGCCCAAAAGACAGCACTCTAAACTCATAATGCCCATATCGGGTCGGAATGTCGTCTTTGGAATATCTGCCTCCCTTATCCGCACCTGATGATAACCTGACCACAAGTCTATCTTTGAAAAACACTTTGCACTTGCAACTTGTCAAATAGATTGTCAATCCTTGGGAGGGGATACCTGTTCTTTATTGTTACTTTGTTCAACTGCCTATAATCAATGCACATCCACAACGACCCATCCTTCTTCCTCACAAACAGTACCGGTGCTCCCCAAGGTGACGTACTAGGCCTGATGAAGCCCTTTTCTAGAAAATCCCTCAATTTCTCTTTCAAATCATTCAACTCAGCGGGTGCCATTCTATAAGGAGGTATTGATATAGGCTAGGTATCTGGCAGTACATCTATAGTAAACTCTATCTCCCGTTCTAAAGGAAGGCGTGGAAGTTTCTCGGGGAATACATCAGGAAATTCATTAACTACCGGGACTGATTGAAGAGTCGGTGCCTCTGCCTTTATGTCATGCACCCGAATCAGATGGTAAATATAGCCTTTTCTAACCATCTTCCCGGCCTTGAGGTATGAAATGAACTTACCTTTCGGCAATACTATACTTCCCTTCCACTCTATAATTGGTTCCCCTGGAAATTGAAATCGAACTATCTTTCCTCTGCAATCAACATTAGCATAAAAAGCAGCCAACCAATCCATGCCCATGATAATATCAAACTCAATTATATTTAACTCTATTAGATCTGCTACGATACGACGACTATATATAACTACTGAACAATTCCTATATACTCGCGTAGCTATGAAAAAATCTCCTACAGGTGTAGCTACCTCAAATGGTTCTATCAACTCAGACTCTATTCCGATCCTACTAGCAACAAAGGGAGATATATATGATAAGGTTGAACCTGGGTCTATCAATGCATACAAACTTCGGGAGAATAGTGATAATATACCTGTGATCACATTAGGTGACGCCTCCTGATCTTGCCTATTAGTCAAAGCATATATACGGTTCGAGGGACCGCTAGAACAGGACGCTCCACCACGTCCTCTACCACGGCTTGCTAGCGCCTGAATACCCTGCCCTGTAGGGCGCATAGCCACAGAAGAAGATGAACCAGCAACGAATCCTGTAGGCTGTGCCATACCACCTGCACTACCTCTAAGGTGACACTCCCTCATAGTATGGCCCTGACGGCCGCAAGAAAAACACACACTTGTAGCCCAACGACATTCCCCAGGATGGGACTAACCACAGCGAGAACACCGAGGCAAAGGTGGCCTCGACTGGCTCAAACCCCTGCCCATCTGTGACCCTGGCACCCTAGAGCTCTGACCATCTTCCGAATATCCCATACAATCGAACCCCCTACCCATGAAACGTGGGGGTGCACTCTGTGCTGGCTGGGAAGAAAATCTAACATGCTGCTGAGACTGCCCGCTTCGAAACTCGTCAGGATAACTGCTGATCTTGTCCTCTTATGCAGGCCTCTGTTATAATCTCTATCTGGCTGACGTCCCCGGTGCCGATCCTCTACCCCCTGTGCATATGCCTGCACCCGAGCAATGTCCATACCTCGCTGAAGAGTCACTGCCATACAACCGTCAATAAGATAACGATCAAATTCCCTCACATAATGATGTACCCTGTCTGCCATATCAGCCACAATAGTAGGCGCATGCCTAGCCAATGAATCAAACTCGAGGCTATATTCTTGAACGCTCCTGCCATTTTGCTTCAAACGCAAGAATCTATCGACTCTAGCTCGCTTCATCTATGGAGGCAGGTAGTGGCCCTCGAAAGCCTCCACAAATTCATTTCATACCGCTGGAGGAGCACCCTCACCCCTATATAACTCCCAAGACTCATACCAATTAATAGCTACATGCCGCAAACCATACGTAGCCAACTCAACAGACTCGGTCTCCAAAGCCTTGATTATCCTCAATGTACGCTGCATCTGACGAATAAACTCTTGCGGATCATCCTGGGGCCTTGACCCAAAGAACTCTGGAGGATTACAACTTAAGAAGTCACGAGCCCTTAAGCTATCAGATTTGTTCGCATGATCAACTCCTAGTCCATGCCTGCGAGCCTGATCTGCCACTAATCTAGTCAGCAATTGAACCGCATCTCTCATGGCCCTATCCTCCTCCCCTGACTGAGGAGCTGGAGGTTCAGGTGTTGGGGTTTTGGGGGCTGGTGGTATCCCCCGAACTGGAGATGCTGCTGCTCTAAGCTCCTCTGGTGGTGGCGGTGTAGCAGAGCTCTCCGACTAGAGCATAATAGCAGGCATAGACTGGGCACGGGCCCTAGTAACTCTACGGGTCTGACTAGTACCTTCTGCTACCGATTTTCCCTTCTGGGAAGCTGTCGCTTTTTTTCGAGGCATAGCTGAAAACACACAGATTCGTTAGAGGGATTATCATGTTAATATAGCCCTATCACACGATCTAGAATAAGAAGAAAGAATGATACCCTAAATGTCCTGTAGCTTCCTGTTTATAGATATGGTGCACAACACACAATTAAACAAGACTCTACTAGACACGGTGTGTAGACACTTCCAAGGAAGAACCGCTCTGATACCACTCTTTGTCACGACCCAACCCGATGGACCGTGACTAGTGCCCGTTTTGGACACCCACATACAAACTTGCTAAGTATAATCAACTAAAGCTAAGACAATATGGAATTTAATCAAATCAAGCCAACCCGAACGTCATATATATATAAAGAGGACATGTCTCATAAGGAGTCATAACCATTCCACCATAACAGCATACGCGAGCCGACAAGGCCGCCACTATTCAAAGCATAATAACATACGTAAGCTGACAAGGCTGCCACTACACAATACACAATGATGTACGCAGCCGACAAGGCTGCCCCTGTACAAGCGGACATCTCAAACAAACCATGTCCATACCATTATCCAAAACATATATATACAACCCACATAATGTCCACAGACCTCTAAGAGTACATTAGTGAAACTCGACGGGATAGGGCCCCGCCATACCCATAGACAAGCAAAAGACTACACAAAATTTATTTACCAAAACGACTGGGCTCCGAAACAGTGGAGCTCTCCCAATCAGCAGAGTAGATATCCTAGGCGGGAGGATCACCGAACTGTGCGTCTACACCTGCGGGCATGAAACGCAGCCCCCCGAGGAAAGGGGGGTCAGTACGGACAATGTACTGAGTATGTAAAACATAAGGTAAAGATGACAGGATACCAATATGCAAAGTCGAACCAAAATATCGCTATAGATGCACCCTTTTAAGTGAAAATCATGCATATCTTTAACATATAAGGTGCCCAGCTTCCCTAGGGGCTAGATAAAATAGTCATCACATCATCTCCGTCATCATCATCATCATAACCATCCTCATCACCTATCATATATATAATATACATACCCGGCCCTCTAGTGAGGAACTCGGTGACATATGCAAGAAACTCCGCACGAACATTACCCGGCCCAGGACTCGGTGAAATGATAAATGACTCTATGCACGAGAAGAATATTATGAGCAACCATATGCGATTAAAATCATTTCTTATAACTCAATAGAACAACCAACGTGAACCAGCAAGGATTATTACCAAAGATTAATGTTTTATAGAGATTATGAACCTTTAATACGACATGGAAACGTAAAATCTCAATGACTCTAAGAAGCACTACCATAGATATTAGAGATCATTATAGCCTTAGAAATAGCCGATATATAGAGGAATAATTGTGGAAGCAAGAATATACGTCACCTAGACGCTCTAGAGGTAAGTATCAAACCTGTCCGTTATTCGCTTATTTTTAAATGTCATGCCAAACAAAGAAAGAAGGGACAGCGTTACATACCGTATAATCGAGCCGCACGTCCAATATTTACTGCTCAAGCCATTAATCTATAACAAGCAACAATCGTGCCGCAATTAGATAAACATCGCGCTTTACTTTCTTGTAAGCTAGCTAATAATCTAACTAAAATTCGGCAGCTCTTCCCCTATTTTCCTTACTTCGTCCTAATCCGACAACAACCCAAATTATCCACAGCAATACCAATAACACATATAACCCAACGAATCATATTAAACAGCCCCTCCCCAAAACAGTTCCGTCTCGGCAACCATAGCAGCGAAGTAACGACACACCGAGCGATAACTTGTTTTATAATTCGCAACACATCTAACTTATCATATTCATCCTTTGAAGTATATACTCATAATAACATTTAACATTTACAACACCAAAACAGAATTTTCCCGCAGTTTGCTTTAATCAAAACAGCCCAAGCACCAACACGACACCACTAATAATCCGATTATGGTTTCCGTTCATACTCAGCACATTCAATAACTAAAACAAACATCCTAAGCTACTGGTCACGCCCCCTTCTTAAAATTAATGGATAATTAACAAAGGTTTTCTAAAGAATTAACACACCAAATAAGGAGATTACTAACCAAATTATTTGCAGCTGCTAGCCAAGAGTTGCAGGGTTGGTTTCTCCATTTCCATGGTAGCCTAAGACAAGTGGTGAAGAAGAAGATGATATGCAGCAATGCATTTCACCACGTTATTTAACATGGAGTGGATTTCTCCACCTCATTTAATAGTATGAAGTGGAGGCAGCCCTCCTCTACACCTGTCCACTAAGGCCAGCTCACAATCTGATCCCTTTTTAATTTTTGCTTTGAGTGGTGGGGCCCACTAGATTAAATTAATCCAAATTAGCAACTAATTAATTCCTTACTTAAAGTTAATGGCACTTACATTAGCCAACACATACTTAATATCACATTTGGAAATAACATCCTTGCCTAATACTTCTTTAATCACTTGGAACTTAAAATAAAATCTCAATCCCTTGACTTACGTCTACTAGATCACGATGCGCACTACGTAAAAAAAAATACGAGGCATAACATGCAGTAGGTAGGACCTTCCAAAAATAGAGTCTTAGTGCCAAGTCTTCTAAAAGAATGTACTACATAGGGTTGGTGGTGGTATGAGACTCTATATACTCATTGCACTAAGTAGTCTTTCCAAAAGGGAATTCTTGGCGTGTTGTTGGGTGTTAATCTATTATATTGCCATTGAGTGGTTGATTGTTCACCCGAGGTGACAATGCCAAAAAGAGAGGTAGTCTTTAGGGTCGCTTTGGTGTGTATTGAAGGAGGTATAGGTGTACTTTCTAGATTTCTTACCTCAGTGATTCTTAGGATGACCATAGAAAGGGAAATTCTGATGGAAATGATGCTTATTCCTCATTGGCCATACTTTGGAAGTTCACTACTTTGGAGTCTTGTAATTCACTGTAATGTTCAAATTAAGTCACTGTATCATTTTGTGGGTTTATTGTAAAGGGTGCCCTTTGGTTAAAACTATGGAAATCCTTGTCTAACTGTTTCATGATGTTCCTTATCATGTTTTGCTCCTATATTATAGAATGTTTTACTTAATTTGCATGAAATATTATTTTACTAAAATTTCCCTTTTTCATGTAATTTCATATGTCATACTTTGTACAATGTTTGGTACAAACCCCAGACTTTTCTATATTATCTAAGTGCAGGTATTGGAAGGAAGGATGAAGTCTTGAAGGAAAAGCTTGGGAAAGTTCCTCTCAAGATAAAGTGTGTCCTAAAATATCCAAGGGCATAATTTCTATCATATTAGTTTCCTTATATTAATACTTATTATGTATCTCTTTCAAATGTAAAGGGTCGTGTCCCTATGTTAATTATGTCGTGTCTTTAATTTTGGTTTGTAATGATGAGATTTTCATATTATTTATAAAAATTCCTTTTAGAATCAAATCACTTGAAAAGTTTTAATTCCACACTACTTTTCATGTCTTATATAATGAATGATAGTTAAAGGGCTTGTACAAGACCCCAAAGGGCCGTGTACGTTCAGTCACGAAACACGTGTTCTCCCTAACTTCTAGGGGTTATTTTTGGGTTGTGACATACTTGGTATTAAAGCATAAGCATATGGCAAATAGTTTAGGTTCTAAAAGTCTCAGAAGCCACGTCTAGTAGTTTCTTGGTCATTGGTATGAGTCGCTACACATCCATGTACAAGAGGCTATAAGACGATTGACTTTCACTTTCCTCATTACCCTTGAATCGTGCCATGCAAGTTAACTTCATAAGGACTCTCTCTTATTTTTGCTTGACCGGTGGTCTTCTAGGCGTTATTGCTTGGAAGGGGAGATGTTGCTATGTTCGAGGGAGAGAAAAGGTGAGTTTTGATGTTATGGTGGATTTGTGGCTAGAAGAGTAGGTATGAAGGTATGTGTTTAAAATTGTGAAGTGATGCTATTTATGGCTAGAAGTGATTTATGGGATTGGAAGTGTTGTGATGAGAAACATTATGGTGATGTAGTTCTAAGAATTGTAAGAATTATAATGATTGAATAAAGTCCCCTTGAGAGCAAATGAGCTTTCTTGTGATTATATTGAAGGATGGTAGAAGTGTTTTAACGAGTAAATTTCACGAATGTCGAAAGAATGTGGATATTTTGTAGGAGTAGAGGGAAACTATCTTTTGTGCTTAATGTTTGAATAGTTGCCACTATGATTGGTTGAGGTTCTTGTGTAGGCTTACACTAAAGAGGAAGTGTGGTATGAATGCCTAGTAAGGGTGTGTTGTTCCACCAAATTAAGTTAAGTAATGCCTATGAGTTGAATGAGGTGGCATTCAAGGGAGTTTGTTTAGGCTTGAATCCTAAAAGGAAAGTGTTATACTTACCTTTTAAGGTTGATGTCTTGTCTAGATGTGCATGAGTCAAGGGTAGTGTGAGTTCCTACCTTGTAAGAGGCATACTTAACTTGTAACATTGATGTGTTGTCTTGATGTGCATGAGTCAAGGGTAATGTGAGTTCCTACCCTGTAAGAGGCATAGTGGTACTTTGAAGTATGAGACCTTGAGGATGGCTTTACCCGAAGTGGGGGAGAATGAATTTAGTAGAAAGGTAGTTCATATCCTCATCTTTCCTTTTTGTTGGTATTCAAGTTTGAGGACAAATCCTTAATATTTTGGTAATGATCAAGAGTCTTTCATAATGAATGTTAAGTAAAATGGAATGTAATGTACTTAATCCAAGAGAATCCTCAAGTATCACTAAATGGTAGTATGTGATGTTACTCTAATATTTCACTTAGTGAAACTTAAAAAGACTCTTTGGAGTAAGTTAGTGTGGTCTTGTCCCTCATAATGTCATCACATCTTGTTAAGGTTTCTTGTGAGGTGCATTATTAAAATTTTAAGCATGTGACATAGTGAAATATTGAGGTCAGTTTAAAGGAGTTCAAATTTTAGAGAGAATTGCATTTTCAATAATTATTGGTTTGAATGTGATATGAGATGATTTTATAAGGTATTATACTTCATATGATCATGACTTCTTGATGAATTTCTCAAAGACTGAAAATTTTTAATTTTAAGCATGCTTAATAAAGTTGTTGTGATGTTCACTGTAAAAATTTTTAATTTTGAGAAAAATTTTCTTGCCTTTGATTGAAGCTTCAACGTGTATATAAGTATTGTTTATAAGCATGTTTAATGCTGGAGAAGGTAGTTTCTCCTTAAGTGAAGGATAAGAAGAGATATTGAAATGTGAAAGTTTTGCTAAAGTGCTAGTGTAGAAAAGTGTATGAAAGTGTGAAATTGTGCTCCTTTCTAGTTGATTCTTTGATTTTGTGTTATTTATCATGATTTCAATGTGTTATGTTATTCTAAGTGAGTTCTTGTTGCTCTTAAGGTTTTAGTGTCATTCAAGGACAAATGTTGTTCTATGTGGGGTAGAATGTAACGCCCTAAAACAAACAAAGGTGAACTAGAGATTCATGAGTTTTTATTGAGTTAATTTGAAGTTAAAATGATTTATATTATTTTTCTTTGTCAATGTGTGAAGTTTGGTTAGTTTTGGAGGTCAAACGTCCAAGAACATCCATAACGTTCGGATGATATGCATTAGATAGCTCTTATGTGTCTTGATATGTTTGAGTGAGTTTACATGTTTGTTTTAATCAAAATTGATGTGGGATGTTCCTAAGACCTATATGAATTAGTTTATGGGTTTAACATCTGGTCACGACCCAACCTAGGACCCACAAGGGGCCCTAGTGAAGGGCCCAAGGCTTGGACCCCAAAACTATCTAGGCAGTGTCGACCAACGAGATCAAACAACATCCAGTAGGTCACCATATGGCCGTCATCTTGGTCATTTGATTGGAACTGCAAGGTAGGTTGGACAGGCTTGAAATGGAGGTAAGTATTAACCCACGAGACCCAACAAATGCTCCATTGATGGACAGACGATCCGTTGGTTAGGTCTCGTCTTTGAGGCCTGCAAAATATGTTAAGCGACTCCCTTGGCTTGGGGTGTTTAATAAATTCACCCCATGTTTTTAATGACCCTCATTTTAGACTCCTCTTCCTAAAACCCAAAAACCCTCTCCCTTAGAAGACTCACTAAAGTCACCATGGAAGCTAGAACTTAAGAAGTTCTAGGAGGTCTATTGGTGGTATTATCCATAAAAAATAATTGATATTTATTCAATGTGAGGTATGATATCGATCCTTGAACTTTCTTCCATTCAAGGAGTCCCTTCTAATGAATTTTCAAAAGGGGTTTTCAACCCTAGTTTCTTCTATCTTCAACTCTAAATATGGGTGTTGCATGAAAACGTTTCTAATGAATTAATAATTATGTTTCTAATGTAAGTTGATGATTTTAAGGTTAAAACTTCAAATAAAGCATGTTAAATATTTTCATCAAATGTTTACTTAGGAAATGGGTTAAATGAGCATGAATTGGTAATCTTCAAGCTTTGGTTTGTTATGGTTATTATTGTTGTTTAGCTACTACCCAAAGAGATTTATAATAATGAAATATTGAGTACAATTTGTATGTGATGATATCTTGGATTAAAGGGTAAGTTGGTTATGTTGTTTATCTTTAATTTCGAAATACTCTTGAGTGGTATGGTCCACCATCTTGATGGCGGTGTTTACTAGAATTGTATGAAAGTGATGTTACTTGTTTATTGTGAATGAGTCCTTGAAGGCTAGTTATGTTAATTAATAGGATAATAATGTAATCTTTGTTAAATTTGCCTTATGAAGCTATTATGTGAAGTAGGATAGAGTACATGTTTAAATGAAGTTATACTAGTTAATTGCTTTATGAAGAGTGTTATGAGAAGTATAATAAGTATTATGTCTACGTGACTTATATGATTATGTGAAGCATGTAAAGTGTGTGATGTGACTAATGAAGGTATAAGCATGCATAGAAGTTAAATATAAACAAAATGAAGATTATTTGGGAGGTGTGCGCTCATGTACACACACACTCACACTTGAACGAATGAATGAAGCTAAGTTTAGTCCTAAAGGGGTGTTTTGGGGTGAACTCTCTCCTTGAGTTGAGATGATGTGTTAATTAGCAACCCCACTACATCCCATGAGCTTTCCAAGATAGGTTAGAGGATGAATGTCCTTCGTGAGTTGAGATGTTGTGTTCACTAGTTATTATCCTATAGTTTATAATGTTTAGAATCCGTGTGATGTTATTCCTAGCACCGAGAGGATATGAATAAGTGGTTGTTATACTTCGTGTGTTGAGATATTGTATTCTAATGTACCTCTTGTGATGAGTACTCCTCGTTAGTAGAAAATGAGTTACTTAGTAGCAATCTCCTTATCCCTCAACTATGCGCCCGCAGAGATGTAGCTATTGGGCAAGCCATGTAAAAGCTAAGAGAATGACATTATTCTAGGCAAGTGAGGATCCCTCATCCTATAAGGGTTAATATTTAGATCACATATCTAGCTATCATGGTCTATGTTGGTGAATGTAACTCCCACAAAAGAAGTGATTGTGGTATGTCTTCTAGTGGAGTGTTTCTACTTAGGGTAGGTAGTGGAATGGGACACTATTTATCCATTGCACTAGGTAGACATTCCAAAAAGGAAGTCTTGATGTGTCTTATTTAAAATAAATGAACTAAGTCTCCTAAAAGAATGTACTATTTAGGGTATGTGGTGGTATGGAACGCTATCTATCTGTTGCAGTAGGTAGGACCTAACGAATGGGGAGTCTTTGTCACACACAGATTCTGGAATCTGAATGGAACAGGAGTCGTTAACCTCTCAGTGGTTGCAGACAATCCCTTTCTTAGATTTCATCACAATAATATAGTTAAATTTGCGGAAAATTTAAGATTTTAAAACATAATGAAGTATACATAGACTTCAATGATTACTATATCAAATAATATTCTAATGATCTCAAATAAAACAAACATCTACAACCGATTAAACAATTCAATGAAGAAATCAATATATCATAATAGTTTACCAAACGTCCTTAATACTATGCTTAATAACACATCTACAATGAAATTCTAGGGACAACATCCACTTGCTATGTCTAAAGTGCAAGGCTAGAAAGATAATGTAGCATCCTTGAACTCAAGAGGACCTACCAAACTCTGGAAATCGCTAATCCAAGCAGCTAGGATGAGTCTTCAACCTTCTCCTTGACCTCTACCTATAAAGATAATAATAGTATAAGGTTAGTACATACTTGTACTAAGTATTGTTGTATGCACACATAAACATAAGGAGAATGCATGATCAAGGAAAACTCTTCGTATAACAACATGGCATTTCAGGAAAGTGAAATCACTAGACTCTCCCAATTCGTTATTTGTGAATTGTTGTATGAATATGACGTATCTTAATGCATTCAAAAAAAACAACTCACTTTTTATATGAATATAAGACCTTAGAATCATGATCATAATTTTAGAACAACTTGAACGATAATTTTGAACTTTTCTCCTACAAATCCGAGAGCTCTTCCTTTTATACTTTACTTTATTTTTCAGTCTTTTCTTCTTTTTATTGCGTATTTCAAAGATATCTTTAATATTATTTTTTAGTTTAAAGTGAAATGATTCATTTTAGTCCCATACTTACGATGAATCAAGTAATACAAAAGACTATGGAAATGATGTGGCTACCCTTACTACAAGTTACTCTTTCCATACTTGTTAGATTAGGCATGAAAATTTTTATAAGACAATCTTTATTTGATAGGCCACTTATTTCATCATTTTCATATTACGGGGATTGTAGGGCATTGATTTGCCATTATGTTTTACTCCCCTTTATTGACATAATATAAGAATTCATTATAATCCAATTTTTATTTTGTTATCCCCATTATTTAATTAATGCATAACGTGAAGATATTGAAGAATATATATTGATTTGTCACTAGCCAATAACTTGTTAGAAGTTAATTCTTATCAACCACAAATGATTTGAAATGCTTAACCTCTTACTTTCTAAGCTCACTGTGAAATTACATTTCTTCTTCTTTTTTTCTTACTTACTTCAAGAAATCGTTGAAATTAAGATCATGCGAACTAACATGAAATCTAGTGTCTGCCCCACACCGAAAAGGGATGGTTCACCGTTAAAACTGAACCTAGATCATGTGAACAAAACATGAAATCCATTGTCTATCCAACACCAAAAAGTGGGGTTCACCGGCTAAAGTGCAACCAAGTCAGTGTCTTCCCCACACTGCAAAGAGGGGTTCACAATGGAAATGAACCGGATAATTTCCTGACCTATAATCGACATATATTATGCGATACAAACATGACATCCAGTTTCTTCCCCATACCAAAAAGAGGTAGAATCACAGGCCAAAGTGAAACTGCATCATACCTAGCTCTCTTAGGTGCAATCCACTGGATAGTTCATGTGCTTGAAACATAGTTCAAAGACTAGGAGGCATAAAGAGACTACTTGTCCACCTAGGTAATAGACCCGTCTCATGAGACTTAAATTGCTGTAACAAGCGTATTGCTAGTCTATTGGTGTTAAACTCATATTTTCTTTACATTCTTATCTCTTAGAGTTTGACTCGAATACTATGGAAGCTTGCTTCTGGTTATGAGGTTTACTTAACTCTTTGGATAACCGGTCATCCCTTTCTTTACGTTGATGAAATGTGAACTTAGCCTTACATTATCATCTTGGTGCTAATGAGACTTGTCTCATGATTATTAACACCCTCTTATGTGAGTATCTTTAACATAATTGTCTAGGTGTGTTGATACTTGTCTCACTTCTTTTAACACCTCATTCTGGTCACTTTCATAATTCATAAACTTTTAATTCTGTTATTACTCACCTTATATTGTCCAATATCATTTGGTAGATTTGTACCACTCTGAACGTTGTAAACTTTGTTCAATGTACTTACTTATATTTATAGTTCATTTGGAAGGGGTATGTTGGGACTTGGCCCAATGATCCGCATACCTTTGGTTATGAATTAAATGAATTACATTGGTCATTCTTAATTTGGTATAGCTTATTCATTGACCAATTCTATTACATAATTTGGAAATAATGTTGTAGGCCAATTTATTGGCATAAGCCAAACATCCACTAAACACTTGAACTTTTAACCTTTGACTAACTTATAAGAACAATTCAATGCTTAGTTTGGCCATGATATGAAGTTGAATTGACGTGGTAGATTCGTTTACTAGCTTTGATTCTTTATGACAGTTATAACTACTTATGCAATGCTATTACATTCACAAGTTCATGTGGATAGGTTATGTTGGGACCTGTCTCGTTGATTGGAACCCCTATGTTATATGTTCATTGATGTAGAGATTGGTATGAATCTATATGATTTGGAAGTAATATGATTGGACATTGTTTTTCAAGCCAATTTGTTGGCATATATCACAATTTCACTAGCTAATTTTCATGACATTATCACTAGCCACGCCAATTACTTCATAAATACATTATAATCATCTATCATGTTGAGCAACAAACTTTTTGCATTACAATAAACATCATAATTTACATTGGCCAAGCTTAATTTGGTATTACTTAGTCATTGGCCAATTTTATTACATATTTAGTAAATAACATAGAAAGCCAATTCCATTCAATTATTAGGATAATGTATCGTTAGCCAATGTATTGGCATGGACGAAACTTTACATAAACAATTTTCATTATATTACCACTAACCAAATCAATTAGTTTCATGAATGTATGATATTGACTTCCTTAACATAAACCAGACGACATTTCACATTAACTAAACTTCATAGACGACTTATAGGAAACTTAATATTCTCAAACACAAGTGAGCGTTACTTCATTCTTTATTTCTTGTAAGTAATACTTAACTCATACGAATAAGATATATAGGCCTCATAAGTTATCAAAAAAGCAAGAAACCTATACATAATGATCAATTAGCACCACATACCAACAACATGTTCGAGATTTACATCTACATACTTATTAGAATCTAAAACAAGGATAACTTGGAAGATGGACGTTCAACAATATCAATTGGAATAACCTAGTTTTGATATTAATGAATTCAAAACGTTTGAAAAGCCTCTTGGAGAAAGAATTCCAAGAGACATAACCCATACCTTATGTAGAATTGAATCTGCAGAGATCAACTTGCACGAAGCCCTTGAAGGATATTTTGAAATCTCCTACGAGAACTTTTGTCTTTCTACGTTTTGCTTGCTGCCTTTGAGTGCCGTTTCTAAGTGAATGATTGTGGGTTTTAGGTCTTAGAAACTGATGTTGAATAATTCAACTTTACAATAATTAATTTAATCAAATTAATTAATTATTTAGTTACTAAATTGACTAGAATTAGAAGAACACTTGACTTAGCCAAAATCTGGAAATTTCATTGTGTTTGCGGTTTTGACTAGTTAAATTAATTAATTAAATTAATAATTTAATTAATTAGGTAACCTAGTGTAATTACTACTGTACACTTAAGTTTTTAGGACCATAACCAACCTTTTGGACCATCATAGGTTAGGTACTAGGATATTTCTTAGTTAGTTACTTGTCTAGTGTAAGGATTTCGATTTTCTTATCTCAATTAATTAATTAAGTTGTTAATTTAATTAATTAAGTGACCTAGGGTAATTACTAAAGTACCCCTAAGTCTTTAGGTCCACAACAAACCCTTTTGGACCATCCTAGGTTCGGTACTAGGATGTTTCTTGAGTTAGTTACTAGAATAATGTAACCTGGTTGTGTCTTAGGTTTTCAGGTCCCTTGGTCAGTTTATTTCGGTTAGTAATAGATTATTTAGCTAGTTAGGTAAGTTATTTAGAGCTTAGAGTTTTTTAGGAAGCTCCGCCCTACATGGCTTGACCCCCCACATGTGCGCCTGTCCCTAACTGCCCTAACCACCCTAAACGAATTCATGCACATGTCCTTTCACATGTAATGGTGCTCATTTCTTGTAGTGTGTACTTCCCTAACAAAATATTCTTGGGGGTTCATTTGAAATTTTTACTTAATGTCTCAAGGATCATCACTATGTCCTTTGGCACTGCTTAATCTACATGCCCATTTTAATTGGTCATGTGCTATGGTGCCTATGCTTTACAATTGGATGTCTCGCACCTAATGTGAAAATACTACAAAATATATGTCTTTAGCTTTGGGTATATGTTTCAGTTACATTTCTTGGACAAACTTGTTAGTACATAGAAAATTGGCTAACATGCTTTAAGACAATGTTTTCTAATAGAAATATTGGGCATTGGATACCTATTTACCCCCAAAACCTATTCTTTAAATCTTGATATGCTCTTCACTAGATGGGTATAATTTTCTAGAATGTTACTTTATCCCTCCCCCCTCTTAGGAACATTCGTCCCTAAATGATACTACTTATCATTTTAAAATAAAGATGGTAATTTCGAAAACACACAACATACTTGAAACTTTACTCTTTGTGAATTTGTGATTTACACTTATTCTGGATGATGCATATTACTCAAGCTTATCTGAAGCTTTATATATGAGATTGAGGAACTTCCTTCTCAATCAAACTTAACTTAATGCAGATCACACTTCGAGCAACACAAAAATCATGTCTACGCTATACAAAAACAACAACATGAATGCAAGCATGAACTCATATTAACTCATATAGTGGAAGTATAAGATACATGGTGATGGACTTAGAACATAAAATCCTCCTAATCCACTAAGGTTTAGAGTCGCATTAACGAAATCAGACTATGGAAGAGTATATCTACCCTCAAGAACTGAATAATTGAGTGTAACGAGATCTCATATCAACCTCGGCCTCCCATTTGCCCCCTCAACAAGGTCCTAATGCAATAAGATTTAGAGTCCCATTAACGAAATCAAACTAAGAAAGAGTATATTTACCCTCAAGAACTAAATCATTGAAGGTAGAGGGATCTCATATCAACCTCGGTCTCCCATGTTGCCCCCTCAACAAGGTAATTTCTCCATAAAAACTTAACGGTGGAACACTCCTTGCTCCTTAACAATTTCACTTGGAGATCTAAAATTTCAATGGGAACTTCTTCGTGAGAAAGGTTATCATCAGATCCAAACCCTATAGATAACATCTTGTTGGCTTTAATATTGGAACAATTTGGCTAGTTTGATTTGAACCACGCCCTTCCCATTTCAACTCTAACTTATTTGGCAACTGAAACCTTACTACCCTGTGCCGATAGTCTGTGGTGGCATAGCACTTTTTGATCCAATCCATACCCAAAATTATATCAAAATAAAGCATGGTTAATTCTATTAGGTCCGCATAAGTAACACTATCAAGAACAATTATTGGGCAATCTATATATACCCTTTCAACCCTAATATTGTCTACTATGGTAGTACTAACTAGAAAAGGCTCATGCAAAATCTCAGGAAGCAAGTTAAATTTACTAGCTACTAAATGAGTCAAAAAATACAAGGTGGATCTTGAATCTCACAATGCATACACCGAAAAAGAAAAGACATTCAAGGTACCAGCGACCACATCAACTGACTTCTCCAGCTCCTCTCTACCATTTAAGACCATAGGACCTTAATCTGGTACCGTAGACAAACTCGGCCATCTCAACAGTTCTTGTGACATACTTGAGCCACATCCTTGAGCTGGTATGCAGCTAACTCAACCTTTGCCTTTTCATTAACACCCATGACATCGAGAATTTTGTACTCCTCATCCACAAACTTCTAGGGGATCCTCATTAGTTATGGACTGAAGTAGACTAGTATACTGGAGGATTCATTCTAGTGAAATAATTCAGTCTGCTAGACATGGTGCTAGCATGTGGGTTCTCCCTAGGCGCACCCTCTCTAGTGGCCTGGGTTGTGATAGCCTGTGCTTGAGTAGTGATGTCTTGGGCCATCTGGATTATCGTATCTCTTACTTCTCCATTCATCAACGCAGCTGGGTTGACAATCATTTGCACTCCAACAGCTGGGGCTTGAGGAGGTGCTTGGTTGCCTCCAGCAGCTGCTTTTGTGAATCTTTTGCCTGCGTTTCTCCTTGTGTTCATTTTCTACTCATATACTCAAGAAGGTAATTAGATGCTAGAATGACACAAAATGTCAAACCTCTACACGGTATGATAAAGAGTATAAGAATTGAAGATTATTAACATCACGTAGTCTCTATGTATTAGAAAATAATTAACGTGGTTGTTTTGAGCTTTAGTTCTTAGGTAATTTAACCCATGCTCTGATACCAAGTTTATCATATTTGGATTCTTGAATCCGAATGCAACCGGTGTCTAACCTCTTAGAGGTCGCAAACAAGCCTCTTTTTAGCTTTCTTCACAATCATATAGTTAAATTTTGTAGAAAATTTAAAACATTTAAAACATAATTAAGTATACATAGACTTCAATGATAACTATATAGAATAATATTCTAATGAGCTCTAACTAACAAAACACCTACAATCCATTACGCAATTAAATGAAGAAATCAATATATCTGAATTGTTTTCCAAACGTCCTTAAAACAAAGCTTTGAATAAAAAATATGGAAAGAAATGCTAGGGACAACATCCACTAGCTATGTCTAAAGTGATAGACTAGAAAGATAAATGTAGCATCCTTGAACTGAAGAGGACCTAACAATGTTTGGAGATCTATAATCCAAACATCTTCAATGAGTCTACAACCTTCTATCTTACTTGCACCTATAAAGATAATAATAATATAGGGTTATTACACACTCGTACTAAGTATTGTTGTATGCACACATAAACATAATGACAATGCATGATCAAGGAAAGCTCTTACTATAACAACATGGCATTTCAGGAAAGTGAAATCACTAAACTTTCCTAATTTGTTATTTGTGAATTGTGGTATAAATATGACTTTTTTTAATGCATTAAAAAAACTCACTTTTTATATGAATATAAGACCTTAGAATCATGATCATAATTTTAGAACAACTTGAACGAAAATTTTGAAATTTGCTCCTACAAACCCGAGAGCTCTTCCTTTTAAACATTACTTTATTTTTCAGTCTTTTTTTTCTTTTTATTGTGTTTTTCAAAGTTATCTTTAATATTATTTTTTAAATTAAAGTGAAATGATACATTGTAGTCCCATTCTTACAATGAATCAAGAAATACAAAAGACTACGGAAATGATGTGGCTACCCTTACTACAAGTTACTCTTTCCATTATTGTTAGATTAGGCATGAAATCTTTATAAGAGAATCTTTATTGGATAGACAACTTATTTCATCATTTTCATATTACGGAGATTGTGGGGCATTGATTTGCCATTATGTTTTACTCCCTTTTATTGACATAATATAAGAAAGTCATTATAAACTAATTTTTATTTGGTTATGCCCATTATTTGATCATTGTATAACCTGAAGATATTAGAGCATATACATTGAATTGTCACAAGCCAATAACTTGTTAGAACTTCATTCTTATCAACCGAAAATGTTTTGAAATGCTTAAGCTCTTACTTTCTTAGCTCACTGTAAAATTACATTTCTTCTTTTTTTATTACTTTCTTAAGGAAATCTTTGGAATTAAGATCATGCGAACTATCATGAAATCTAGTGTCTGCCCCACACAAAAAATGGATAGTTTACCGATAAAAGTGAACCTAGATCATGTGAACAAAACATGAAATCCATTGTCTACCCCACACCAAGAAGTGGGGTTCACCGTCTAAAGTGCAACCAAGTTAGTGTCTTCCCCACACCAAAAAGAGAGGTTCACAGTGGAAGTGAACCGAATACTTTCCTGAGCTATAACCGACATAGATTATGCGACACAAACATGACATCCAGTTTCTTATGGTTGTTATTGTTGTTTAGCTACTTCCCAAAGGGATTTTTTATAATTAAATATTGAGTAGAATTTGCATGTGATAAAATCTTGGATTAAAGGGTAAGTTGGTTATGGTGTTTATCTTTAATTTTGAAATGCTCTTGAGTGGTATGGTTCACCATCTTGGTGGCTGTTTTTACTTGAATTGTTTGAATGTGAAGTTACTTGTTTATTGTGAATGAGTCCTTGAAGGCTAGTTATGTGAATTAATATTATAATAATGTTATCTTTGTTAAATGTTCCTTATGAATCTATTATGTGAAGTAGGATAGAGTACATGTTTAAATGAAGTTACACTAGTTAATTGCTTTATGAAACTTGTTATGAGAAGTATAATAAGGATTACGTCTACGTGACTTATATGATTATGTGAAGCATGTAAAGTGTGTGATGTGACTAATGAAGGTCTAAGCATGCATAGAAGTTAAATGTAAACGAAATGAAGCTTATGTGGGAGGTGTGCTCACATGTACACACACACTCACACTTGAATGAATGAATGAAGCTAAGTTAAGTCCTAAAGGGGTGTTTTGGGGTGAACTCTCTTCGTGAGTTGAAATGAAGTGTTTATTAGCAATCCCACTACATACCATGAGTTTTCTAAGATAGGTTGGAGGATGAATGTCCTTCGTGAGTTGTGATGTTGTGTTCACTAGTTATTAACCTATAGTTTATAATGTTTAGAATTTGTGCGAAGTTATGCCTAGAACCGAGAAGATATGAAGAAGAGGTTCTTATACTTCGTGTGTTGAGATATTGTATTCCAATGTACCTCCTGTGATGAGTACTCCTCGTTAGTAGAAAATGAGTTATTTAGTAGCAATCTCCTTATCCCTCAACTATGCGTCAGCATAGGTGTAGCTATTGGTCAAGCCATGTAAAAGCTAAGAGAATGACCTTATTCTAGGCAAGTGAGGATCCCTCATCCTATAGGGGTTAATATCTGGATCCCATGTGTAGCTATCATGGTCTATTTTGGTTAATCTAACTCGCACAAATGAAGTGAATGTTATATGTCTTCTAATGGAGTGTTTCTACTTAGGGTAGGTAGTGGAATGAGACACTATTTATCCATTGCACTAGGTAGGCATTCCGAAAGGAAAGTCTTGGTGTGTCATATTAAAAATATATAAACTAAGTCTCCTAAAAGAATGTACTACTTAGGGAAAGTGGTGGTATGGAACGCTATCTACCCGTTGCAATACGTAGGACCTAACAAGAGGGGAGTCTTTGTCACACACGGATTCTTGAATCAGAATGGAACAGGCGTCATTAACTTCTCAGAGGTCGCACACAATTCTTTTCTTAGATTTCATCACAATAATATAGTTAACTTTGCGGAATACTTAAAACATTTTAAAATAATAAAGTATACATAGACTTCAATGATTACTATATAGAAGAATATTCTAATGAGCTCAAACAAAACAAACATCTACAATCGATTAAACAATTCAATGAAGAAATCAATATATCTTAATAGTTTACCAAACGTCCTTAATACTAAGCTTAATAAAACATCTGGAAATAAATTCTAGGGACAACATCCACTAGCTATGTGCAAAGTGCTAGGCTAGAAAGATAAATGTACCATCTTTGAACTCAAGAGGACCTACCAAAGTCTGGAGATCGCTAATCCAAACAGCTACGATGAGTCTTCAACCTTCTCTTTGACGTGCACCTATAAAGATAATAATAGTATAAGGTTAGTACACACTTGTACTAAGTATTATTGTATGCACACATAAACATAAGGAGAATGCATGATCAAGGAAAGCTCTTCCTATAACCACATGGCATTTCAGGAAAGTGAATTCAGTAGACTTTCCCAATTCGTTATTTGTGAATTGTGGTATAAATATGATGTATTTTAATGCATTCAAAAAAACAACTCACTTTTTATATGAACATAAGACCTTAGATTCATGATCATAATTTAAGAACAACTCAAACGAAAATTTTCATTTTTTCCCCTCAAAACCCGAGAGCTCTTCTTTTTATACTTATTTTATTTTTCAGTGTTTTTCTTCTCTTTGTTGTGTAGTTCAAAGATGTCTTCTATCTTTTGTTTTACTTACATGTGTGAATATTCATTGTAGTCTCATACCTACAAGGAATCAAGTAAGTAATCCAAAAGACTAAGGAAATTATTTGGCTACCCTTCCTACAAGTTAATCTTTCCATTCTTGTTGGATTGGGCCTGAAATCTTTATAAGCAAATATTTATTTGCTAGGCCACTTATTTTATCATTTTAATGTTATGGAGATTGTGTTACATTGATTTGCCATTATGTTTTACTCCCCTTTATTGACATAATATAAGAAGTAATTATAAGAACATTTTTATTTGGTTATGCCCATTATTCGGTCATTTGCATAACGTGAAGACATTGGAGAATATATCTTGATCTGGCACAAGACAATAACTTGATGAGACTTTATTCTTATCTACTAAAGATGATTTGACAAACTTAAGCTCTTACTTTCTTAGTCACTTTGAAATTAAATTTGTTCTTTTTTCTTTCTTACTTTCTTAAAGTAATCTTTGGCATTCAGATCGTGCGAGCTAACATGAAATCCAGTGTCTGCCCCACACCGAAAAGGGGTGATTCGCCGATCAAAGTGAACCTAGATCATGTGAGCTAAACATGAAATCTAGTGCCTGTCCCACACTAAAAAGGAGGTTCACCGGCTAAAGTGCAACCAAGTCAGTGTCTTCCCACACCGAAAAGAAAGGTTCACAGCTGAAGTGAACAGGATACTTTCCCGAGCGATAACCCACATAGATCATGTGAGCTAAACATGAAATTCGAGGTCTTCCCCACACAGAAAAGAGGTGGAATAACCGGCCAATGTGAAACCGCATCATACCTATCCTTAGGGGGAATCCACCGACTATTTCCTATGCTAGCAACATAGTTCAAAGACTAAGAGACATAAGGACACTACTTTTCCAACTTGGTGGTAGCCTCGTCTCATGAGACTTACATATGCTGGCACATGCTCATTGCTAGTCTATTGGTGCTAAGCTTAGATTTACTATACCTTCTATATCTTAGAATTTTACTCAAACATTATGGAATCTTGCTTCTATTAAGGAGGTGTACTGAACTCTTTGGATAATTAGTCATACCTTTATTTACGTTGATGAAATGTGTATTTAACCATACATTATCATCTTAGTATTAATGAGACTTGTCTCATGATAATTAACACCCTTTTATGTGAGTATTTTTAACATAATTGTCTAGGTGTGAGTTAGATTTGTGTCACTTCTTTTGATACCTCAGTCGGGTTACTTTCATAATTCGTTAACTTTTAATTATGCTATTACTCACCTTATATTGTTCAATATCATTTGGTAGCTTTAAACCACTCTTTATGAACGTTGTAAAATTTGTTCAATGTACTGACTTATATTCATAATTCATTTGGAAAGGTTATATTAGAGCTTGTCCCAATGATTGGCATACCCATGGTTATGAATTCAATGAGTTACATTGGTCATGCTTAATTTGGTATTGCTTAGTCATTGACCAATTCTATTACATATTTTGAAAATAATGTTGTAGGGCAATTTATTGGCATAAGCCAAACATTCAATAAACACTTGAACTTTTAACCTTTAACTAACTAATAAGAAAAATTCAATGCTTGGTTTGGCCAAGCTGTGAAGTTGAATTGGGATTTTAGATTCATTTACTAGCTTTGATTCTTTATGAAAATTATAACTACTTATTCAATGCTATTACGTTCACAAGTTCATGTGGATAGGGTATGTTAGGGTTTGTCCCATTGATTGGCATACCCTATGTTATGAGTTCATTGATGTAGAGATTTTGAAGTAATATGATTTGACATAATTTTTCTAGCAAATTTATAGGCATAAATCACAATTTCACTAGTTACTTGTCATAACATTATTACTAGCTATGCCAATTACTACATAAATACATTATAATAATATATTATGTTGAGAAGCAAAATTTGTACTTTACAAGAAACATTATAATTTACATTGGCCATGCTTAATTTGGTATGTATTAGTCATTGTCTATTTCTATTACATAACTTATAAATAACATCAAAAGACAATTCCATTGATCTTTTTGAACAAAGTATTGTTAGCCAATTTATTTGCATGAACCAAACTTTACTTAGACAATTTTCATTATGTTACCACTAACAAAATAAATAAGTTTCATGAATGTACTATAGTGATTTCCTCAACATAAACCAGTCGACATTTCACAGTAATGAAACTTCATAGGCGACTTATAAAAAACTTTATCTTCTCGAGCACAAGTAAGCATTACATCATTCTTTATTTTGTGTAACTAATACTTAAATCATACGAATCAGATCTATAGGCCTCATTAGTTATTAAAAAATAAAGAAATCTATACATAATTATCAATTAGCATAACATACCCACAACATGTTCGAATTTGCATATACATACTTATTAGAATCGAAAAAAAGGATAACTAGGAAGATAGACGTTCGAGAATATCATTGGTAACGACACTAGTTTTGATATTCATGAATCGAAAACGTTAGAAAAGCCTCTTGCATATTGAATTCCAGGAAAGAAAACTCATACCTTATGTAGAATTGTATCTACGAAGATCACCTTGCACTAAGAATTTGAAAGATACCTTGAAATAGCCTAAGAGAAGCTTGTCCTTCTACGTTTTTGCTTGTTGTCTTTGAGACCCGTTTCTAAGTTAATGATTGTGGGTTTTAGGTCTTAACAACTGATGTTTAATAATTCAACTTTACACTAATAAAGGTAATTAAATAAATTAATTCGTTAATTACTAAAATGCTCCTCCTAAGTTGACTAGAATTAGAAAAACACTTGACTTAACAAAAATCTTGAAATAGCTTACTAGTTTCGGTTTTGACCAATTAAGTTAATTAATTAAACTGAGAAATTTAATTAATTAGGTAACCTAGGGTAATTACTAAAGTACCCCTATGTTATTAGGACCATAACCAACCCTTTGCACCATCCTAGGTTAGGCACTAGGATGTTTCTTAGTTAGTTACTTGTCTAGTGTAAGGATTTCGGTTTTCCAATTTAAATTATTTAATTAAGTTATTAATTTAATTAATTTAGTTATAAAGCTAATTACTAGAGTAACCCTACATCGTTGGACCATTCTAGGTTAGCTACTATGATGTTTCTTGAGTTAGTTACTAGGTTAGTCTAACCTGGTTGTGTCTTAGGTTGTCAGGTCCCTTGGTTAGTTTTTTTCAATTAGTACTAGGTTAGTTATCTAGTTAGGTAAGTTAGTTAGATCCTAGAGTTAGTTAGGAATCTCAGCCCCACATGGCTTGACTCCCCACATGTGAGCCTGTAACTGAATTCTTGCAAATGTGTTGCTACTCATTTTTTGTTGTGTGTACTTTACGAACTAACAATTCTAGGGGGTTCATTTAAAACGTTTACTTATTGTCCCAAGGATCCTCATCCTTGGGCACTGCTTAATCTACAAGCCCATTTTAATTTTTCATGTGCTATGGCTCCTAGGCTTGACAATTGGATGGCTCGCACCTAATGTGCAAATACTAGAAAATATATGTTTTATTTTAGGGTCTTCATTGCAGGTACAATTCATGGACAAGTTTGTTAGTACATAGAAATTTGGCTACCACCTTTTAAGACAATATTTTCTAATATGCCTAATAAATATTTCTATGTATTGGGCATTGGGATGCCTAGTTACCCCCAATACCTCTTCTTCAAAACATTATGGGCCCTTCACTAGATAGATATATTTTCTAGAATGTTACAGTCTTGGTGTCAAGTCTTCTAAAAGAATGTACTACATAGCGTAGGTGGTGGTATGGGACGCCATCTATTCATTGCAATTAATAGGTATTTTGAAAGGAAATTCATGGTGTGTTCTTGGGTATTCTTCTATTGGATTGCCATTGAGTGGGTGCTAGTTCTCCCGAGATGAGTATTCCAAAAGGGAGGTAGTCTTGAGAGTCACTTTTCTGTGTATTTAAGGAGGCATAGGTGTACTTCTTACATGTCTTACCTTAGTGAGTCTTAGGATGACCTTAGAAAGGGAAACTCCGATGGAAATGATGCTTATTCCTCATTCACAATACTTTTGATGTTCACTACTTTGGAGTCTTGTAATTCACTGTAATGTTCAAATTGAGTCACTTTATCATTTTATGTGTTTACTGTAAAGGGTACCCTTTGGTTAAAACTACTGAAATCCTTCTCTAAGTGTTTAATGGTGTTCCTTATGATGTTTTGCTCCTATATTATTGAATGTGTTACTTAATTTGGATGAAATATTAATTTACTAAAAGGTCCCTTTTTGCATGTTTTTGCATATACCAAACTTAGTACATTGTTTTGTACTAACCACATACTTTTCTAAACTATCTAAGTATAGGTTCTCGAAGCAAGCATGAGGTCTAGAAGGAAAAGCTTAGGAAAGTTCTACTCAAGACAAAGTGTGTCCTCATATATCCGAGGGCATAATTTCTTTCTTCTTCATTTCCTTATGTTAATACTTATTATGTATCTCTTTCAAATGTAAAGGGTCGTGTCCCTAAGTTAATTATGTCGTGTCTTTATGTTTGACTTGTGATAGTTAGATTTTCTTAGTATTTATAAAAGATTCCCTTTTATATCTAATGTGTTGAAAGGTTTAATTCCACACTACTTTTCATGTCTTATGCAGTGAATGGTAGTTAAAGGGCTTGTACAAGATCCCAAAACGTCTAGTACGATTGGTCACGAACAAGGGTTCTCCCTAACTTCTAGGGGTACTTTCAGGTCGTGACAAATCCGTCAACAATTATAACCATATTCTCTATCAATGATTCAACTACTTTTGTGTAAACACGTATTGAAGACTTTTATGGTCAGTAAACATATCAATATGCACACCATAAAAATAATGTCTCCATATTTTCAAGTCGAAAACTGAAACAGATAACTCAAGGTCATGAGTTGGATAATTTTTCTCATGATATTTAAGTTTCCTAGAAGCATAAGCTATCACCTTACCATGCTGCATGAGGGCACATCCCTTGCCACCGGAAGCATCATAATACACTACAAAGCCTTCATTGCCCTCATGTAAGGTCAACACCGGAGTGGAGGTGATCTTATCTTTCAATTCTTGAAAACCTTATTCACAAACATCCGACCACTCAACATACCCTTTTCTGGGTCATAGCTGTAAAGGAGAAGTAATGGACGAAAATCCATCAACAAACCTTCTATAATACCATCCTAGACCCAAGAAACATCTTATGTCTGTGGGAGTCAAAGGTCTATGACAATTTTTGAATGCATCCGTCATCTTGATAATAACCTCTACCCCATCACCAAAGATAATATGGCCAAGAAAATCAACTGAGCTCAACCAAAATTCACACTTGCTAAATTGGCATAATGTTGGTGTTTTTTGAGGACTTGCAACACCAACCTTAAGTGACTCTGATGCTCATATTCATTTTTGGAGTATATAATATAATCATTAATGAAAACAATAACAAATGAGTCAAGGTAATCTCGGAAACTCTATTCATTAGATCCATAAACGTCATCGGGGTATTTGTTAACCCAAAATACATAACTAGAATCATAGCGACTATCTTTAGTTCAGAAATTGGTTTTGGGAACATCTTCACCTCTCACCCTATGTTGGTGATATCCCGACCTTAAGTCAATCTTGGAAAATTAGCTAGCACCTTGGAATTTATCAAATTGATCATCAATCCTAGGGAGAGGATACTTGTTCTTTATGTTGACCTTATTAAGTTGGTCACAACCAATGCACAGTTTAAGAGACCCATCCTTCTTTTTAACAAACAAGACTGGAGAAATAATAGGTTAACTTAAACCCTTGAGTAGTAAATATTTGAGTTTGAGATTCAACTCTTTCAATTCAGCCAGAGTCATCCTATATGGATCAATTGAATTGGGATTCATATCAGTTAATAAGTCATTACCAAAGACAATTTCCCATTTGGGAAGAACTCTTGGAAGGTTATTAGGAAAAACTTCTGGGAATTCTCTCACTAGAAGGTCTAACTTAATAGATGAAGTTTCACATTCTAAGTCCTTAACCCTGACAACATAGTATAGACAAACCTTGGATATCATCTTACAAGCCTTCAAACAAGAAATAATATTACCCCTTGGCATAGAATTTTTCCCCTTCCATTCTAAAATGGGTTCATTAGGGAAATTGAAACTTCACTACCCTTGTTCTACAATCTATAGAAGCAAAGCATGTATGAAGACAATCGATACCCAAGATGATATTAAAGTCAAACATGTCAAGTTCTATCAAATAAACAAGAGTAACTCTATTGAGCAACATTATAGGATATTTCCTATAGATTTTTTTTGCAACTATAGAGTCACCCTTTGGGGTACAAACTGAAAAGAGTTCAATCAAAATATCAGGAAATACATCAAACTTCCTAGCTACCAAAGGTGTAACGAAACAAAGAGTAGCACCTTGATCAAGCAATCTATAAACATTAATAGATAAAACTTGTAACATACCTGCCACAACGCCAGGAGAGTTCTCTTGTTCTCCTCTAGCCTTAAGTGCATAGAAACAGTTCATTTTTAGAGCTTCGGAACTACGACTGCTTGGTTGAGCTTTGCAATTTCCTTTGCCGTGACTTCTCTCATTAGGAAAATCATTCACCATATGGACATCTTTGACACAACCATAGCAACTATTAGTCCCAACAAGACATTTCACCCACATGTGTCTTACCACACTTACTACATGTTGGTCTTTCTTTTAGAGGATCAACATTTCTCCCCTTTTGAGGTTTAGAATTTAAACCTTTATCATTGCGATTCTTGGAGAAATTTGGAGGGACTTTGTTTGAAAACATCTTCTTTAACTTAGGCTTGTCTTGAACATCAAGCCTACTCTTAGAAAAACTACTTTAGAAAGACCTTGCCTTCTTAGATTCTCTGTTCCCCTTCCTTAGACGACTCTCCTCTACTTTTTGTGCATGAAACATAAACCAAGAAAGATCCATATAGTCAGGAAGCATGGCTGCACGACATTCTTCTTCAAGCTCTTCGGACACGCCAGGTACATAACGGCTCATTTCATCCCTAGCGTTAGAAACCAAAGAGGAAGCATATTTGAACATCTTAATGAATTTCAAGGAGTATTCCTTGACGATCATACCTCCTTGATGAAGGTTGATAAACTCATATACCTTAGAATCCCTTTGATATATTAGGAAGAATCTGTCAAGAAATGCCTTTTTGAAGGTCTCCCAAGCCATGAGACCACCTACTAATGCCCTACTTTCCTTCTACTAATTGTACCATGTCTGACCCATGTCCTTGAATTGTTTGGCAGCAAGCTCAGCCTTCTCAGTTTTACTTACCCCAATAGCAAACAAAATATATTAAACCTCAGCAAGGAAGTATTGAAGGTCTTCATCAACCTTAGATCCAAAAACATAGGAGGATTCATCCTCGTAAAATCCCTCAAAGGCTAGCCATAGTGCCATCATGTTGAAACTCTTGAGGAACAACCTCCATGTTAGCTTGTGCCGTAATGTCTTGAGCTTGGGTGGTGATGGTTTGGGCCATTTGAAATAGTGCTTCCATCACCTCACCATCCGTCATTGCCGGAGGATTGTCCAAATCTTGTTCATTTGCAACAACTTGCACATAAGGAGCATTTCGATTGCCTTGGGGAGTAACTCCCGCATTCACAATCATCTCCTACTCTTCTAGTGGCTGTAATTCTTGTGTGCATCACCTAAAACCACAACAAAGGTATTAGATTCTAAAAGATACATAGTGTCAAAACTCTACAGGCACGATATAGGATTATAAAGAAAAGAGAAGTTTCCTAGTCATCACATAGACTCTCATATATAATTGTAGCGCACTTCACAACCATGAATAAGATACTATGTAATGTGGTTTAGTGAGACGTTTATCCTAAGGATATTTAACTTCATGCTCTGATACCCTTGTCACACCTGGAGAGTACACCGCAGATGTGAACGGTGGCGGCGACCTCTCAGAGGACTCAGACAAGACCTTAGCATTTCATCATAACATGTTATGATTTAAAATTGCAGAAAACTAAAAACTTTTAATACTATGCGAAGTATACTTAGATTTCATTGTTCACATTCATAATAGCATACGATATTCTAAAAACTTGTCTCACATGTATAAAACCATCTAAAGAGAACGAATTTGGAATTAGCCAATAAATAGTCTATATGCCATATAGGACTTAATACAAAAGAATCGAATGAACAATAATGGAAATAGAATATTCATAAAACCATTAATTTCTTCATAAGCTAGAGTAAGAAAAGATAGCATCCCCGAACATGAGGACCTACCAACACTTCGAGAAAGAGTTCCAAGCTTCTTTAATCAACCTTCTTAATCTTCAATGGCCAGACCCTACATTTGTAGCAATATAAAGTAATGGGGTTAGTACCCCACATGTACTAAGTATCGGTATATGCACATAATATTGAAGGACATGCATGAAAAAAGATCATTTATTATTTCTCTAGAAAGCATGTTAAGTCATATGAATGTCTTTAATGCACATACCATAAAACATGTACAAGTTAAGAATTCCATCAAAATAAAGAATGATCATAATCAAAGACATATTATCATAGAGTCATGTTAACAATTCATATTAAAAGGATCATATACACATAACATACAGAACACTTACCAATGATCCCTTGCCCAAACTACATGTGAAGTGGTCATGAGAAGCCACCAAACCCCACACAACCAAGTAAATAAGATAGGAGACCATAAGTAAAGTTTTGATTCATGTAACTTGTAATATAAGTAGTCATCACCTCATAAAGAAATATAGACCAATAACATGTTCATCAATGTAACCAACTTCATATAAGAGTAACAACATGTATCATAATCATCATAACTTTCATGTTATCACATTACATAAGAATAATGTCCTTGGACTTTCCTTAGAGTCAACTCGTGCAATATCTACGTAGAGTACCATACCCCTACCTATACTAAGTACACTCTTCAAGTAGCCCTAGTCAACGTCCATTCACTTGTATTTCATTTTACTTGTGGGAACATAAGCCTTAACCAACATACACCATGTGAGGTAAACATAGAATAAAATATCATAAAATCCCACATGGTGTGAAGGTGGTCTACCGGCCAAAGTAGAAGCAAACACGACATAGCTTTCCAGGTGGATCCACCAGCTAGTATCCTATAGTGGCAACATAATTCAAGAACTAGGAGATGTAATATACACCCACAGTTCCACATTAAATGGAATCCTCTATATCATGAGAGTAATTATGAACCAACCTTCCAACTAGGGAAGGGACACCTCTCATATCTAGTCCATCGATGCTTAGATTAAGTCCCTTTCTTGAATAACCTTTAAGTTGTCTTTTATCATAAATTTATCATAGGTAATAAGAGATTAACTCCTTGTATAAACATGATCATGAGATTTTTAGGATTAGATGAGAATTTCCTTTTATCATAACCTTTCATATGTGAGATTAACATAACATAATAATATTGTGTAAATCATACAAGAGGATATCATAAACATGCATTTTCGTCTTCTCATCATGATCTGACATTTAGCATGTTCATAGCCCAATATATATTGTTAGAAACATCATGCATACTTCATTATCATATTCTCATCATTTATAGGCTAACATAAATATCATCGAGTAATCACAACTGTAGAAGACTTTCTTTTTGCATCCAAGTACCTTATTCAAAACTTATATTCAATTTTCAATATTCATAACAGTACGATAGTGAAATACTCAATAACATACTCAATACAAACTCTTGAATTCATATATAAGATGAATTCATAATGTAGGATAAGAGAAAGGGTCATTAAAGAGTTCTTTCAAGTCTTAGTTCCAATACTCACGTTTACACGTTATTAAGTAGTAGAAACAACCATTCCAAACAATCAATAAGAGAAAAGTCATGCATAACATGAAATTAAAACATTAATAAATAAATAATCCACTATTCGTGTGAAATAAACTATAGAATATCATTATATTTCACCTAAAGTCATAAATCTTGAGTTAGGAAGAAAACCTGTTTTGTAAAGTAAAAGCCCTAAAAGTTTGAATTATTTAAAACAATCTTTCAAAGGACCTCTTGGGGAAAGGAACTCCAAGAGTGAAAAACTCATACCTCATAGATGATAATCCACAAAATTTGATTGGAATCCTCGAAGATTTCATCTTTTTCCTTAAACTCTTCTTGTTCTTCAATGGAGTTTTGAAAAGAGAGTGTTTCTTGAGAGAAATGGATAACTGCGTTTGAATCTTATTTGGACGTGTAAAAAGTGGTCTAAAACATATCTAATTGCCATATATATTTTTCCTATAAAATACCCAAAATACCATTCACATAAATGGATTTTTTATGAAGTTAAATTACCAAAAATACAACTTTAACGAATCTAAGAAGTGGCTGCTCGTCGCACGGCCAATTCCCATTATTTTTCTGAATTCAGGGTTGCAGCAGTAAGGTGCATGTCATCCTCGCGTCGCGAGGCTTCCCCTCACATCTTGTGCCAGAACACCAGGTGAGGGCTGTGTGTCGCGCACCTTGTCCCTAAATATGCCTGTTCACAGGTTGCCAAGCAACCTGCTCACCCATGATTGGGTCTTGCCCAAGGATCCCTTGGGTGGTCCTTGAGTTGTCATTACTAGGCGTTTGCACCCTTTGTACTACATACTAGATATCCAAGGTTTCTTTTCATGTTTTAGACTCCATTTGACACCTCGAAGACATCACCAAACATAAGGATGTTAGCTAGTTTCCGAACGTCAAGGTCTTTCTTTTTCGTTTTGG